>NC_139842.1:24038561-24186061 GCF_963691815.1 Echiichthys vipera
ACTATGGCAATGATGTGGGCCGTACCCATGGCATCTGCAGGGGTACGTACCACAGAGGGAAGGCTGGAGGGAGAAGGGGGGGGGGGGGGGGCAGATGCAGGGGGAGTTTTTGGGTTCAGATTGGGCTTTGAGTTTGGGGTTTAGCTCGGGGTTGAGTGAGGGAATGTGTAACTTCAGGGTGGAGAACCTGGCTTCCGAGCCAAGCGGCTGGAGTTTCTCTTTGATAGGGGCTTTGGGTTTGAAGCCCGTGCCACGTTTCAAAAACAGAGCACCTTCATGAGCTGCGACTGAAACCAGGCCAACTCCGGGATTTATATAAGTAGTTCAGTGTGTACACAAACAGTCCAATGAAACACACACACACACACGCACACGCGCACGCGCACACACACACACACACACACACACACACACACACACACACACACGCACACACGCACACACACACACACACACACACATGCGTACACAGTGGTATTTTTATATGTGTGTTTATTTGGGGTGTTTCTATATAAAGGGGGTATCCGGGGTGTTGCATGGGGAGACCCACTCAGGGAGTGAAGTGGAAGGACATTGTAAACAAGTCAAAATTCCTTTCTGATCTAAGAATAGAGCTTGCTTCATAAATCTGGAGATAGTGTGTCTCTCACTCTCTCCTCCAATCTTCACGCATATTAAAGACGCATTTGAGCCACTTCCTGTTTGTTCTTTCTTCCCGTCACTGAGTTCACTTTGGATCAACAATATTTGCTGTCTGTGTTTGTGTCCTGCAAAGTAGTTTGACCAACCTGTCCGTCTACCTCCTTCCCCTCAGCAAAGGCAGAGGGCCGCTCCTGTGAGTACAACGGGCGGATTTATCAAAACGGCGAGAATTTCCGCGCCGGTTGCAAGCACCAGTGCACCTGCATCGATGGAGCTGTGGGTTGCGTGCCCCTTTGCCCCAGCCATCTCCCCCTGGCGTCCCCTTCCTGCCCTGCACCGCAGCTGGTCAAGGTGCCGGGCCAGTGCTGCCTCACCATCGACTGCCACAAGGGGACCACGGTCGTGCCTCCCGCGCACCGTCGACCCCAACCTCCAGCTTACCCGCCTTACCCCTTCATTCCCTACCCGGCCTACCCCTTCCCAAAGCCTTATCCAAAACTTTACCGGAAGCTGTACCCCTACAAACCCAAAAAGGAGAAGGACACCATGGGCAACGAACTGATGGAGGTGGGGCGCAAGTGGGACAAGCCACGTGGAAACAAGCACCTGGCGGGTAAGAGAGGGTGCTGCCGTGTCGCCTCAGAGTGCCGTCTGTTTCCCCTACGCAGTAAAGCATCATGTTTATGTTTTAGCCATTTTAGCCCCCTGACGCACAAACGGCCTCACTGTGAGCCTTTCCCTCTGCATCTACGTGTGTGTGTGTGTGTGTGTGTGTGTTTCAGCATTTATGTGAGGCTTGTTTTCCACTGGCTCCTTGCACACCAGAGGTGCTCTCTCTCTCTCCCACACACACACACACACACACACACACACACACACACACACTGCTCTCACACAGCACATACCTCTGTCACCCAGCTTTCCCCTCTCTGTAATCACCCTCTCTATGCGTCAGTGTTGCCTGTTCAGTGAATGAGGCTTGTGTGCTTTGCATCTCTGGACCTCTCCTTTTCCCTCTCTCTCCCACTGGCCCTTTTCTCCCCCAGCTTTACTTTTGCTGATCTCATTTCTCTGACTCCATATATTTTGCATCAGCCATTGTCCTCTCACACGTCCTCTGTTTCATCTCTTCTAGCGTGGAGGCAGGTGGGAGATCAGTGTGTGGTTCAGACTACTTCCTGGTCCCAGTGTTCTCGGAGCTGTGGGATGGGCGTCTCCTCTCGTGTTACCAATGACAATGGCCGGTGTAAGCTGATCAAGGAGACACGTCTGTGCAACATTCGGCCCTGTAGCTCCATGTCTATCCCCGTCAAGGTGAGGAGTGTGTGTGGTGCTGCTAAGATTCTCATAAAGATGCAGTACTTCCTCTAATGGACCACCACCATGCGATCCAGCCACCATGCTAAATAGATTCTAGAAAGGATTTCTCTCAAGGGGTCAGATTGGTATAAATATCATGGCATGTACACAAACTGAATCCCTCTGTAGCTGGAGACCTTTCTGGTCCATTTGGTCTATTCATGGTTCTGTTGCTGTGTGGGAAGCTTCCTCAGCAGGATGACAACAGAGCCGATTTAGATCACTTCCTCTGTGCAGCTTCACGCTCAGTTCACGGCTGTACCACTGGAAATGAAAATGATTCAAAGCTTTAAGTCCCACTCCAGACACAGTTTAAAGTATTTCAAAATAGTTTAGATTAATATGTTTAACAAGGTTTTCTCACAAAAAAAGTAAATAAAATAAAAATAAAACTGAAAGGGGGCTGGAAGCACATCTACTTTTTTCCCTCATTGTGAAATTCTGGATCTGGCAACGGGCCCTGCCCACCACGACAGACATACCATGAAATCTTGAATTTTGAAAACCCTGGCTCTCTGAACCTGTAATTTACAGACATTGGAAATGCTCAGCCATGGTGTAGACTGCCCATTTCTCCATCATCATCGTTAAACCTCATGTAGACATGTTAACAAGGTCAAACACTTGATTTTCTTTCCATTTTCATCTTTAAACAATTACTTTGACATTTTGGGAAATTCTCTTGTTCGTTTTCTCTTCATATGCAGGACTGTTTCTTGGCTGTATTGACGTAGTGATGGGAATTATGGCTCTTTGATGGGAGTCGAATCTTATCCGGCTGTTCAGTCTGACGTAACACTCTTTCAAAATACGATTTCGGGGTCCAAACGCTCCGTTGAAACAAAGCAGACACAATGGCCGAACAAGTAAACAATTACGATCACCTCTTCCTTCAGTTAGAATTCTTATTCAGCGATAAGAAATAAATAAAATGACAATTATGTTGTTTTTTTTAGAATTTAGATTTTTTCAAACAACCGGGACACTGCTGCGTTGTAGAGATACGAGGCTTGGGCCTGGAAATCATATTTTGAAAGGGCGTTACATCACGTTTTAACAGCAGGATAGTTCTGTTCTTTTTCCAAGAGCTGTTCCAAAGAGGCATACAACTGCAAGGCGTCCGATCGGGCATTTTGTACATGGGTCTCTGCCTGTCATGTATGTTGGACACAAGTGTCAGGATGAGGCAGAAGTGCTGTGAAGCTGCGGATCAAGGGCAGGCAGTGAGATATGGGCAAATAATGATAAAAAAGAACGGCGTGGTTTCATTCGTTCTTAACAAAGAGCCATTCAAAAGAACCGGATTGTTCGCAAGCGCAACATCAACAAGATATAATCCAGCCCATACCTTAGTTCTGTCACAGTCTCTGGATTTTAAAAGTGCTATATCTTTTCCTCAATTGTAATTTTTTTCGATTTAAATACCTGAACATCACTGCTGCTCTTCTTCATAGATAACACAACAAAAGTGTGTTTTTCATAGGCATAAATCCTGCAACTCTTCAGAGAGGTGACAGGAAAAAATACCTCCCCTCATTTGACTGCGGGGGTGTGGAGCTCTCCCACACTGAACCTGGGACGCTGCGGCTGTCAGCTGCACTCAGCGGCTCTTTGCTGTGTGATTTTAAGAGCGCTTGGTTCGCCCACTGTTGCTCTCTCACATTTCATACACAACACTCATGCCTCTCACCATGAGCCACTCATGAGGCTGATGGCTTGGTGCGCACCTGTTTCTCCCGGTGTTTGCAGAGCTGCTGTGGGCGTTAATTTGTATCAGTGTCAACCCTTAACTATTGCCGGCATGTTCCTCTCCCTGGAACTCATTGGTTGTTCTGACCTTTATTTTGTTTTCCCCTGTCTCTGTACTTAACTGCATTAACTTTGTTTTTCAAGGGCTTGAGTAATGAGTTATTTCATTTTGCTGTGCGCTAAGCAAATGGTAATGTGAGCCTATAAAGCAGTGTTCAGCCTGCTCTAGTGTGTGCAGCATCGCGGCTGCACCGAAGGAAAGATTATTCGCCATGCTAGTTGAATCCTACTATTCATATTAGCCTATTAGCATCATAGAGCTAGCGAGGCAGTAGACCACTCTCACTGGAAAACTGAATTCACTCTTTCTTCTCTCTCCCTCCACAGAAAGGAAGGAAGTGCTCTCGTACCCACAAGGCCCCTGAACCACACCGCCTGTCCTACGCTGGCTGCAGGAGCACTCGCCTGTACAGGCCCAACTACTGTGGTGTGTGTAGGGATGGCCGTTGCTGCTCCCCCCGCCGCACACGTACCGCCAGCGTGACCTTCGCCTGTCCTGACGGCGAACGCTTCAACAGGTCCGTGATGTTCATCCAGTCCTGCAAGTGCAGTGACGAGTGCAACCATCTCAATGAGGCCGCCATGCCTCCACAGCGATGGCTCTATGGAGACACGCACAAGTTCATCGACTAGTGGAAACATCCCCCCAACCTACATTCCCTCACAAAAAGAAGACATTAACTTCCCCATAGTGATCCCCATTATAGAATAGCTGTCCTTAGTGTATCTATGAGTAGACGCAAGCGAGGTGAACACGACGAAACGTCTTTTCTGAAAGATTATTTGGGGAGGAATGGGGAGAAGAAGAAGGAATCAGAGGAGTGCATCTCCAGCTTGGAAAGAGCAAAGTGACCGGCCCCTGCTTTAGTGTAGATAAAAAGTTCTTTCTGGCCCGGCCAGACTTCTACAGACTGTGACGAAACATTTATGGAAAACATGGATGCACACCAAATGTCCCCTGAACTCTGAGACTTTTGTTGGGGACGCTGGAGCGAGAGCTGACACACACGAGAGAAACCTGTGGTGTTTCTTTTGTTAATGGTGTGGATTCACATCACAGTTACAGAGCAACAGTTCCGACTAGCCAATAGACTGCTGGTCTGATGTTGCTTTGGAGCCAAAAATGAAACCTGCTGGATTCATGTGTCTGTGCACTCTAATAACTTAGTATTGATAAACCAAATGAAGACTCGTGGGGAAGACATGACAGCAAAAACTGGGATCGTGAGGCAAAAGATGGAGGAGCATCTCAAATGTTCTTACATGAGTGTGGCTTGTGTCTTTTATGGTATTTATTCACTGGTATTTATTGTTGAGACAGGCATGATGACACAGCGGCCTGCCACCAGGGAAGGTGGAGCTGCTATGTTGGGAGCATCAGCACGGCTGAACAGGGATCTGAGAGGGACAAAACAGCTGACAGCTGTCAGCCAAGAGAGGGAGAGGACTCCCCCACTGATCCGGGGCTTGACCCCGGGGTTGCTTTGGAGGTCACAGCGGTCAGAAAGCCATATCTAATGATGGATGATGAAGACTACAGGAGAAGAGGAGGTATGTTCTAGAAAAAGACAGAGTTGAACCTCGACGGGTTGAGGCTTTGTACGCATTAGTGGGGAATATGTCAAAGGTTGTTTACGCAGCTGGAGTCATCCTGAGCCTCCACGAGAAACTGAGACATTTAGCAAGCACCAGAAGAACAAGCCTGGGATTCTGGCGCCGAGACGTCGACCGCCTAATTCTGCACAAATTACAATCCTGACTCTGAGGGGCAGCGGGAGTAAATCAGCCACTCTCTGGTTTGCTATAAAAATAAGATTTGAAGGCGGCCTGTACCCTGGTAAACATGTAATTTGTGACTCGCGGGCGGAACCGCTCTGGTGCCCAATCTGGCCTGTAATCGAGCAGCATGCCAGCTCACTGAAACAAAACAATAACTCATGCTCCGTCTTGTTTAAGTGTCTGTTTCTGAGAAATGCTGTTGAAGGCTGTGCTGTCAGTCGACATCACCTTCAGGGGCAGAGAAGGGCTTTATGGCCCTGCAGAGGACAGGGCCAGAAGAACCCTTTCCTAAAGACATGTTGGAGGAGGGGATTTCTGTATTATGCTTCCATTGTTTGTGGCCAAAATCCTTTACTATGACTGAAGAACCCAAGCATCTCACTTAACTGGGACATGGGTTGAAGTTCTCGCACCTTACGACAGCCTTGATTCAAGACCTTTGATCTTTTATCTTGTGCAAAGGTAATACAGAGGGACTGACATTACCTATACCGAATACACATTTTAAATGGGTGTTTCTTAATGATTTGAAGCGTCATTTTATTATTTTAAATGTGTTTTCTCTTGTGCCATGAGACACTGGCTAAGAAATGTTTCTTCAGTTTTCCTGAAACTGGAAAATATTTGCATTTCTACCACGTCTCGGCTACAGTCAACTTTCTTAGTTAAGAGACTCTGCTGCCTGGAAGCCCGACGACCTTATTTGGAGGTTAAACTTTACAGGTGGTTTTAAAAAAATGTTTGATAATTGATCGCCATGTTTCCATTGCTATTTGCCTTTATAGATGCTGTGGTTTTGGTACTGTATGTCTAGTTTTGTTAAAGGACACTATTATAGAGCAGCTATGTACAGATGCATCGTTACCTTCTTTGTAGTTCTATCTGCTGTATAAGGGCCATTCCTTTTACCGAGTTATACTGAAGTAGTCCAAGTATAGTTTAGCACTGAACACAGCAGGGTTCAGATCCTTTATGAGCATTAAGTGCCAATTTGAAAACATGATGATTGTATGTCTACAGGTGTACGTTGATACCATCTATAATAAAGTTATGCTTTTTAAGATTACATAGTAAAATAACTTGTTCACATGTTCCTCATAACTACTTCTGTTGGAAACTGGTTGCCTTTAGCATTGGGATGAGATCATTTTGCATTTTTAATAAAGACATTTTCACTCCTATACTTGGTGTTGAGCCTTTACAAAAGTGATCATTCGCCCATTGACTAGATAAATATATCTAATGTTGAGTATTTTCAGAGTCTACAGTCAAGTTAACAGCTGTAGTACATTGGTGTGTTAAGCTAAAATGCTAATATCTGCATGCTATTGTAAAATATTCAACGTCAATGCTAATCCATTTCCATGCTCAGTTACCAGTTAGTTCTTACACCTTTTCCAAAGTCAAATTCATGCAGGTTTATGCTTTTCCAGCCCCTTACAGCTGTGGTAAACTTCATATTTATGTACAGACTAAACGGATTATTGCACTTCACATTAAATAGATGTTACTGAACTTCAAACTAAAATTATGTTTTGTGGCCACATTCTACAGAAGGGTGACAAATAAAATGCAATAGTTTCATGTTTCAAGGTGTGTTCGTAGGCACCCAATACAAGCTAAATCTCAAGCAGATCCAAGCCTTTGAACCTTGAGAACACATTAAAATCCAAGTACTTTCAAGGATTTCCAGCATTTGTAAAAACCCTGTAGTAAGCATTTTTAAATGTACAGTACACTGCATTAATTATTTCATTATATATTGTACTTATGACACAAAAATTGCAAATTCACCACTAGGACTCCACATACTGACTTCATTTATTCGAGGCATTCAATTGGAAATTCAAAGAAAGAGCTGCCATGTGAGCCAAAATTTAAACATGACTTAAAGGCCGACTGTTGCAGTGGGGGGGTCAAGGAAAAAAAAACACAAAACTTCCTATACAAACTAGTTCCGACATTAAAAAAGGGCTAAAAATCACTTTTACATGTTCCTCAGAACTACTTTTCTATATGTT
The DNA here is from genome assembly GCF_963691815.1 of Echiichthys vipera. Lineage (NCBI taxonomy): Eukaryota > Metazoa > Chordata > Actinopteri > Perciformes > Trachinidae > Echiichthys > Echiichthys vipera. The sequence goes on from NC_139842.1 coordinate 24,046,172, forward strand.
TCCCTGAAGCTCTGCTTGAGATCGAAAGTGATGAAAATGGGGTAGAGACAAAACAGCCTCACAAGAGACCACGACAGTAAAACTGGCATTTTATAAAAAGTTTTAATTTCATCAAGCAAAATAAAAACCAAAACAGTAAAAGACAGAGTTAAAATAGACCATAACCCCCGCCCCCAAAAACTGACAAAAATAAATGTTTGGTGAGCGCAGGGAACAAGCAGAGCTTTCAAAACAACAGTGAAATACGTCTACTTCCAAATACAAGACAAGATCCATGAAGAGGAGACATCTGCTTGGCCGGAGGACTCATCTGGACTGCTCAACTAAAAAAAAAAAGACAGGAGGAGAGACATGAGTTGAGCATGTAAAAGATCAGCGTGATGAGCAACAACCGAGTATACCAACTTTCAGCAACGGGTTAAACATGCAAGAGCAGTTTCCATTTGATGGGAGCCCCACAGTCACATGGCAGCACAAACTGTCTTTAGTTGCCATAATAACTGACGGTTTATCACAACAGCTGATGATCTGCGGGGCAATCTTCAGCTGACAAGATCCCACTGGATTAAACAGCCCGGCAACAACGCCAACAATTAGCTGTGTTGGTGTGCTGTTTTGATGGTGAAGTGCTTTGGCACCATTCATCCACAAATTACTCATCAGGACAACTGTCTAAGGACATCAAGCATCACAGGCATTCGGAAATGGAAAAGCTTACTGTAAGAGGAGATGTCAATCTCATCTGGCAGCTCAGCCACGTTGACCTCAAAGCGGTCCTGCACATCGTTTAGAGTCTTGGCATCGGTCTCGTCCGACACAAAGGTTATAGCCAGGCCCTTGGTTCCAAACCTACCAGCACGGGCAACCTGAAGAGTACAAAGGCCAGAATCAGTAAAAACCCACACACACAGCCCAAAAGATAATACTTTACACAATGAGCAACCAACAGAACACTGCATGCCACTTGATATCCAAAAACAGTCTTCTTTAAACCAGCACAAAGCCACGGGCACTTCCTCTCTGCAGACCTTACCCTGTGCAAATAGGTGTCAGAATCTTCTGGCATGTCGTAGTTGAAGACGATATTGACTCGCTCGATGTCCATCCCTCGGCCAAAGAGGTTAGTGGCCACCAGGATCCGCCTTTGGAAGTCCTTGAATTGCTGATAGCGAGACAGTCTGTGGAGTAAGGGGCAGGGAATTATCGACACTACACAGCTGCCGTAGGCATTACTGGACTGTATCCTCCTTTGAAGGCAATGATGTGTTGAGTTGACTGATGAGGCCTCGTGCTCCATAAACATACTCAGCATTTGGAGCTCAACAGAGCATATGTTTATGAGTGTAGGTATGTAAGAGGAAGGGGTAGGTAGGTGTGTGTATGTGTCTCACCTCTCCTCTTGAGCCATTCCCCTGTGGATGGCAATGGCAGGGAAATTCTGTTCCACGAGGAGCTGGGCCAGAGCGATGCAGCGCTGCACTGACTTGACAAAGATCACCACCTAGGGGCAAAGCAACGGCATTGAAACATAGCTGCTGAGGCAACCGCAAGTACTAGTTGGGACTGTTGATGGGATTCAAATCAATGAATTAGGGATTCAAAATTACACTGGAATTTACCTCAGGGACCGAATAGCTTAAAAAGTTTGTCAATTTAGGAAATTTGATTATTAATTTTCTTGCCTGGTGTTAGATGGGAAGCTTGATACCACCTTGTCTGTAAGGCTACAAGCAGCAGTCAGCTAGTTTGGCACAAAGACCGCAAACAGGGAATCAAACCGACCACCTCATCTAAAAGCTCAATAATTAACATCTTTTCCTAATTTGCACAAAAACAGCATAATAATTGTTTGCATTTTCTGGTATAATCGATTTATAAACAAATACGCTGAGTAGTTGTTTTTACTACAGTGTGATGAGTTCAACCACTTACAGCTGCCACCAACCCTGGTTGCACATCCATTAGCCACTTAATGGGACATGTGCTGGTTTATTTTTATGTTGGCAGTAGGACCAGTAAGTTCCATGAGTCTTCACTGGTTAGCCTGGCACATAACCTTGAAAACCCTGTGCCATTAATACAACTTCATAAGTGGTCCTTTTTGGCTTTTTAAAACTATAAACGAACCGCCAATGTTGCCGTTATGTGGCATCCACTGTAACCATTCAGAAACCCAACCAATGGATTGAAAAGGTCACATTAAGTAAAACATGTAGTGGCTTCGCACTGTGCAATGGCTCCATCACTTTACCTGGTTGAACTCCAGCACGTCAAGCAGGTCAAAGAGCTTGCGGTTCTTCTCGCTGTCCTTCAGTTTACAGTAGTACTGTTGCAGGCCGTGGAGTGTGAGTTTGGTCTCGTCGTCCACAAAGACTTCCATGGGCTGTACGGGAGATGACAGAGAGCTGGTTAGAGTCGAGTTTCTAGGTACAATAGCAGTGTGAAAACAAATATGCAGCAGCTATAATGCACAAGCAGTTTTCTTACTGATAAAACTGTTCAGGGAAAATCTGAAGCAACACTTCGTCAATCACTTACATCCTGCATGAATTTGCGGCAGACTGGTCGGATCTCTTTACTCAGTGTGGCGCTGAACATCATGACCTGCTTCTCATGGGGAGTAATCTTGAAGATGTCCTGTACGTCACGCCTCATGTCTGTTACACAAAGAGGTCAGAGACGTACAAATTAATATAGAATTAAACAGTGTTTGGGAGGTGCCCTCAACAAGAATCAATGAGAACTGAGATGACGTGATCCCATAATAAAAAAAAAATAAAGAGCACACACCTAGCTGCTCCAACATTTTGTCACACTCATCCAAGACAAAGTGCTTGACGTTCTTCAGGGTTAGGGTCTTGCTCCGGATGAGAGCGAGGATACGGCCCGGCGTTCCGACGACGATATGAGGGCAGTTCTTCTTCAAAACGTCCTCGTCCTTCAAGATGGACATGCCACCAAAGAACACCGCTGCCTTTACTGAGGACATGTACTTGGAGAAACGCTCGTACTCCTTACTGATTTGGAAGGCCAGCTCTCGCGTGTGGCACATGACTAATACAGACACCTGAGGAGTGGACATACAGAAGTACAGATTCAGCCATTTGCATCTTAACACTTCAATGAATATTTTTATGCCGAAATAGTGATACATTTTGATCCAATCCTGGCCCAGCGCAACAAGACATGTGGGCTAGGTCTAAAGTTTAAAATAATTAACTGAAAAAAACATCTATGCATGGAGGATTTAATTATTAGAACCAGAGTGGAAACAAGAATAAAGTTGTGTTAATGTGTTATAAATGATGTAGTGATGTGTAGCTATAATATAGCTGAGGCGGCGGCGAAGCCATTAAGCCTGAATGTGGGGTACAATTGATGCACTAGACGAAAACCAAATATTAGATTGAGAGTTTTTGGGAAGTAAACAAATGCTCATCTCTGAACACCGGAAATTTTTTTTGCGAGTTTCATTTTTGTATAACACAATCCACGACAATGCTCCCCCTGACTAAGTTTCCATTGCCTGCCACCCGACCCCTGAAAAATGCAATTGTTGCAACTATCTAAGAGTGTTGATGTCATTAATGAAAACTATGATGAAATATATCCGTCAACAGCCCTTATTTCCATGACCTAAACAATAACCAACATTATTTTTAATGATTAGCAACATGCATAACCGTTGATGGTAAAACATGAACGTAGTTTACAAAATCTTTGCCAACAGATTTGTGCCCTGTCAATGCTGGATACACCGGCTGCAAAACAACACTAGAGAACTCTGAAACATAAAATGGTAGCTTGATTTAACAAAGAGCAAAGGATAACGACGATGACAACAACAGGGCTTGGTTATGTGGGCCCATTTTACTTTCATTGAGGCTGGGACAAAAACAGAATGCGTTGTTTAATCAGAAGGGAAGCAATGTGGACATAGAAGAGCCGGGAAGAAAACAACCGACCCAGAGACACACATCAAGGCTCACCAATAAGAAACACACCATACACTACGCCCTTTAACTATTTCATATTTATGACCAGAAACACTTAACACATCGTGCTGAACTCAAATCAATTTCCAGGTTCCTGGCTTTCTGATGAAAAATGGCGTCTACCGTTGACCTGCTATGTCCCACACCTTCAAAAAAGATGGCCATGGACAGGGTTGATCAAATGCATAGAACCAGTGTGGTGCACATGCATACTAACCTGTCCGTCAACAGGCTCAATCTGCTGCAGTGTGGCCAGCACAAACACGGCCGTCTTGCCCATACCAGACTTGGCTTGGCACAGGATGTCCATGCCCAGGATTGCTTGTGGGATGCATTCATGTTGGACTAATAAAAACACACAAAAGAAGATTTAAACCACTGTATTCATGTCATCTTTAGAAAAGCAATGCATGCCATTCTCAGAGCCCCTGCACGTGAGCCCCCTGCTAGTATCGTCACAGGTTGTATTTATGGTAAAACATATTACAACTAGTTCCTGTTGTATAGTAAAGGCATGGTGTTAAAAGAAAACTTTACTTAAAAAAAAGAGATACATCCACAAATAGAACCCTACTTGGACAAGTAAATGTGTCATATTTGAAGATAGCCAACTTTCCCTCACCTTCAGATGGATGCTCAAAGCCACAGTCGATGATGGCACGGAGCAGCTCGGGTTTGAGCAGGAAGTCTCTGAAGCCAGAGCTGTGGATGGAAACGTAGGAACCCTTCACCTCCTTCTTGCCTGCAGGGGCTGCGCTCTCGGGGGCTCCTTGGGGCTCTTCGTCCTCTTCATAATCGAGCAGCTCGTTATCAACGTCATTCTCTGCCATTGTGTATGTCTAAAAGTAGGATATTAGAAAAGGTTAGCAATCTGTTCATTCAAAATCCAACATGGCTGAACAGAGTCTCTCTCGCCGAGTTAACACGGGGGGCTAATGCTGCTCTTTGTTCAGAGCTTCACCACGTTTTGAGTACATTTTAAAACACGTTAACGACAGCGGTACTAGTAGTGATGTGAACGCTTCACTGAACACTAGCATTGTTGTGCACCCGCACGCCCACTGAAAGTTGTGTAGCTATTGAGTTAGCTTAGCTAGCTCATTTAGCAAACATCGCGATAGCGTGGTTATTAACCGGGTCTATTATACAGTCAGTGTGCTGCACGGAGCATACAAGTGTAGTCTATATATACACACACAAACACATACAAATCTGGTCAATTGTAGACTTGGAGTTAGCCAAGTCAAAACCCGGTTAGCCTCCGAGTCATTTACACTGGAAAGCTAAAGTCATTGTGTTGCATAAGCACTGCTAACGTGGCGAGCTAACTTGCTATACGGCAACTATTTTGCTAATTCGTGTCTAGACTATAACGTTACAAATATAAAATAGGCTATTTGTAATAATAAAGAACGCAATGACCAGAATATAAAATGTACGCACTTAACTTACTGAACATTCACAAATACGACTACTGGAGAAGCTAACTAATGCTAGACTACAAAGCGCTAGTTAGCTCAATAACGGTAGCGCCCTAAAGAAAACAAGAAAGGAAGCGACTTCTTTGCAACTTTAGCAACATAAACTATTTGCGATTCTCTGGACGTTAGTGAGCGTTTGAAGAAATATCTTGTTGCAATAGTTAAGTCGATGCTGTATTCTTACCTTGTAGGTATTAGCTGCGCGTCCAGCTACAAATCAACACCGCATGGAGAGGCCTCAGCTGGTTTATACGAGTAACCGGAAGTCCCGCCTCCGCTGAAGCGCGTCGTCATTATCATTGGTGGATTTGGACGACCAACGGCAAAAGCAGCCAGCGATTGGACAAAAAGTGTGCCGCAGTCCTCCGCAGTATAAAAAAGCGGGATACAGGTCCTGTATGGAAGCCCACGAGGGACAAAGGAATTAAATCAATATGTCAGCTGGGATCGGCTCCAGCCCCCCCGCGACCCCGACCCCGGGATAAGCGGTTGAAGAAGAATGAATTAATTAAATAAAGAACTAAAATAAAATGCATTATCAAATACATTAATTAACGTTATGGTTGGAAAATGAAACTGTTACGTCTAAATAAGAGCAATATTCAAACCTGAGGTTTTCCCTTCAGTTATTACCTTTTTTTTTTTTTAAGTGTTTTGATGTGGAGACCAGACCAGTATAACCTGCTTGAAATGTCCATATCAGCGTCAGGTCTGACTTGATAGCATAGAAACATTTTCGGTGAGTACTTTTCATAACAAAGTGACCAATACAAACCATCGGAAACAAACAGATCAACAGAAATAGTCAAGAAATGATCATGTTTATTGTTCTCTCGTGGTCACAGTTAGAGACTACAGCTGCACACTCAGTTGTAACATACATATATTTATACTGAAGATGATTATTATTATTCAGAGGTATCAATTTGGGTATTCACAATCACACTAATACTAATTTTAATCATAATTAAATAATTCAATTAATAATATACACGTTTCTATCAAACAGCATGAACCTTTGCTCAATGTTATAAGGTATATTCAGAGAGAACCCTGCAAGAGGTACCACCTCTCAGTTTAACAGTTATTCCTCCATAACCATTACCAACCATACAAAGCAGATGGTCTACAATAAGCAAAACAATTGATCTAGGATTTTAAATAGTACTGAGATAAACAGCAGTGTATTTAGCATGTTTCAGCCCATTTACTAAAGCCCATTTATTCTCAGTGTAACTGCCATGTATGCATAGCACATTGTTTTATAAATTTGTGAATCTAGTTTTGAATCTTCCTGCAAGCCATTAGTGTGATATAAAATCAATGTGCTGAATGTTTACTACGTGGACTAAAATGTAAATATAACAATATTGACTATTAACATTAAAAAACATACAAATACATCAGTTTACAACAGGCCTTGTGAACAGAATACTATCAGAGTTCAGATACTTATATCTGTGATTCCAGAGCAGAAGAGAAACTCCACTGTGTAGGAGAGAAGTATGGGAAACTGTCAGACTCTGGTCGGGAATGACCCTCTGAGTATGTGCCAGTGGGGGGGCAAGAACGGCTCAGGCAGTCCCTGACCTGGGGAGGCAAAGAAAGAAACAGCCAGTCCTCTACCAGGAGACCACCTCCATGCAGCCCTGAGCAGCAGCCCAGTTCAGCAGGCAGTTCCTCCAGACTGTTACTGCGCAAGTCCAACCTGCATAACTGACTCAAAGCTGCAATCCCCCTGGGTAATGAGCTGAGAGAGTTGTGAGCCACATTAAGGATATGCAGGTCCAAACAGCTGTTGAAGAGCTGAGGAGGGAGGCTCTCTACCCTGTTTCCACTGAGATCCAGCTCTGTAAGCAGCTGCAGTGCCTTCACCTCTGCAGGCAGCACCTCTAGCAGGTTACCAGCCAGCAGGAGCCTACGAAGGCGACGAAGAGTGAAGAGTGCTGGGGGAAGGCTCTGCAGCTGGTTGTTGGATAGATCTAGGAGTTCCAGGCCTCGCAACACACCAACACTGGCTGGCAGTGCCAAAACACGGTTATAGGCAATTTTGAGGGAAGAAAGACGTCTCAGATGAGCCAGGCTAAGCAATTCCTCCAGAGTTCTCAAGTTATTATGCTGCAGGTCGAGTGTCCGCAGGTTGGTGAGAGCCAGCAGGGCAGAGGGCAAACGCTCTAGCTGGCAGTCCTGCAGCAGCAGCTCGTTCAGGTCGACCATCCTCTTCAAGCCCGTCAGCACAAGCAGCCTGGTGCCCTCATTGTAGATCTCCAGTTTCACCAAGCTGCCTGTCACCTCACATAACTCCCCAGGGATCCGCTGTAACATGCCTCGAATCACCAGCACACGGAGGTGACGTAATTTGCGGAGGCTCCCTAATGCCCAGCTGCGGCCCACTCCTCCATCACTACTCAGACGGCCAGAGAGGTGGAGCTCATGCAGGCTGTGGAGGGAGAGGATCCAAGTGGGGATTTCTGACGCTTGAGTAAAGGTGAGGTAGAGGACCTCCAGACGATCCTGGAGGACTCCAAGTGCACTGGGATCCACCACTGCTCTGCAGTGATAGAGGTGGAGCTCCCTGTTGAACAAACAAACAATACAATACTTAATTAAATGTGTAGAAAAACAATGTGCATGTACATATGTTGTAACATTTGGTTTGATGTGCATTGTTTCAAATTTGTAAAGCACATTTTAACCTTCACCACTGTAAATCCCACCTGAGTGAGGTCATGTTGGCCACCTGCCCAGTAAACCTGGCATCTGTGATGAGCTCCAGTTTGAGAACCTGGAGATGGCTGAGGATGAAGAGGGCTGGAGGGAGGCGAGGCAGGGCCACCAACTGCAGTCTGGAGCAGCCCTCTGCATCCACAGTAGTCATGGCACGCAGCTTCTCCTCCCTCCAGCGACTTTCCAAGCTTTCCTCAAGCAGCCTGCTCTCACTGACAGGAGACAAAAACACTGACAGGCGCTGGGCCAACAAAGGGTCATACTGGTCTAACATGTGTAAAAGAAATGCCAGGTCATTTCTCAGGTCAGGAACATCTTTCAGGGAGCACAACTCCTTCGGTGAGTGGAAAGAATACTGCCGTAGAGAGCTAAGTAGGGCACAGATCAAAAGAACAGAATGAGAAATACATCTCACAGAATATACTGTTGCCCAAAACACAGCATTACCCTCTAATCCTATTACCAGGCCTCTGGTATGCTCAACCTCACATTTTTCTGTTTAAAGGCCCTTTGAACAATCGCAACCTGTGTATTAATGTCTCAAAAAACGATGAATCAAACATTTTACATGTTTATCTTGTTCAAACAACGTGATAAATGATATATTGACGAGCCTGTTTGAACGTACAACGCCTATACATGCACAGTCTCCTCTCTTTCTGTATGATTTACATGTCTTAGACTTAGCCCAGTTACTCCTAATCTCTGCTGAATAGTTGATAAGAGATGAAGCAACATTGGTATTTACTTAGATTCATTCTGGCCACCTGACAAATGTAATTTCAATATTCGATGTACTTTTAGTTTTGGTCTCCTCCAACTCTGTCTTTAGCAGCTGTTGCTAACTGTCTGTCAGACATTTCATGCTGGGACGCCTTTGTACATATTTAAGAGCGTTATCTTCTGAAAATCAACCTTGGAGCCCATCGGCTACCTGGCTGCTGGATGATAAGCCTCTGGGGCTAACGGCCAACAAATCTATAAATCTATATATGAATGCAGATTAAATAGCAACAAAAGGCCAATGAAAAACTAAATTGTTGCCAGACAAAAAATGTAAAGCCGTAAAACGAAAACAATGAGCACAATGACACTAAAAAGCTCTGTAGAGCTGAGGTAAATTGCTTCTCTGTGGGTTCCTCATTACAGGCAACCCCTCCACATTACATGTACATGTATTCATTTTATTGTTTGTTAATGTATACCGTATATATCGTATACCGTACTGAATGCACTAACCTGTGTAAAATCCAACTGAGGGTGTAGAAGTTCAGCAGGCCGTACAGCCCCAGCAGGCTCAGGTAAGCCACCAGCAGTTTGCGTAGAAGAGAGGAGAGCACATGGATACACTCAAAGGTAGTGTAGCCTACCAAGGCCTGCTCCTCAGGGTGACAGGTGTGTGTGAAGGAGAGGGAGCTGAGAAGAGGGATGGTATAACTCAAGATCAGCGTCACCATCAGCAATTTGAATATTGTCTGAGCCAAGTAGACCTGAAGAGATGAAAGAATAATATGATTATAGTAAAATGAATCGATTGACATAGTATGATCAGGCCTGATAAAACATTAACTTGTGTTGTAAGACTAAACTCCTGTTCGTTTTGTAACACAAGAGCATCATCTAATAGCAGGCTGCTATAAAATCTTTACTTTTTTGGACAGTAAAAAATGAAAATGAAACGGACTAGAGGATCTCTCACCTTATAGATGACATCGGAATTTTCACAGTGAGAGCGAAATTTCCTGACTCTTTCAAACAGCGCCCTGGCCTGTTCCCCATCACTTTTATCCAGACTAATTACCTGCCTGGGACTGTCAACTATGCGGGAGATCCTGGAAGAAGGAAAGTACACCTGCTGGGACCCAAGGGATATAGACGACAGGGTGGAGTTACAGGATAGAGTTGACGGGCACGGGGAAGGAGGGGCGGTAAAGGATGCACCATCTGACCTCTTCAAAAGCAGGCTGTCTGTGCAGGAGTCTATGCTTGTTCGTCTTGTGTTTATTACTGGGGATGAACATGAAGTCGAACAGAGAGGAGGTTGGGGTGGTCGTCTCTCCTCCACCACCTCTTTCTCTTGGATTCTCTCCTGCCTGGCAGCATGAGACAGGGCTTGAGATGTCCAGGGGGACTCGCAGCACTTTGCCAAGATGGCCAGGAAGTGCTCTATGCGGGCGGAGGTGTGAGGGAAGTGAAGCCAGAAGGAGCCGCTGGCTACCAGCACCAGGGACTGCAGCATGGCCATGTACGGGAAGAAGCGGGAACACATAGGCAAAGCTTCATGGTAGCACACCTAGACAGACAGACAGTAAGGCAGACACTTAGACCTGCATATTTTTTTTATCCACTTGGGGGCAGTGGAAACAAGTTGGGAAAACAAACTTGTTAGCAAACACATTTGGATACTGTCCAGGCTCCGGTCTATCCTGGACAATGTCTCCCACCCTCTCTACGACACACTGGCCCAGCAGAGGAGCACCTTCAGCAGAGGGAGAGTCTGTCACCCCCTCTCTGTAATACAGACTCAATCATAAACAATCTGTTCTTTTAGACATTTTTACGGCACTTTGCATGTTATTACAGTACTTTTGACGTGTATATACCTGTACATTACCACTGTAATTTTCATATTTTATATATATATAGTTTTATATACAGTAAACATTATATACTGTTTTATATTTCTGTTGTTGTTAAATATGTTGTTTTTATAGCTGGAGTTGGAAACAAAAACAATTTCCCCCTGGGACTATTAATGTATTTCCGATTCTTATTCTGATTCTGACATTTAGGCGCAATGGAATCATATTTCTGACCACCTGATGATTTAAGCCTACTATTTACATTATTTCTCTGCTCCTACCAACTCTTGAGGTAAATATCTGGATCGTTAGAGGCTAAATGCTCCAGCAGTCTGTTGTTTAGTGCAGGGCTGGTAGCATTCAGTAGGTGTTCAGAGCTTTTTTCCGTTAACAACTGTCTTCTGCGGCCTAAAACGTCACTATGAGAGCCATGAGACTCAAGCAAAAAGTAAAGAAAAAAGTAAAAAACAGTAAAGTAACGGACCAGAAATCCAAGACAATAAGCTAAAAGTTGCTATAATGCTGAGGGGGGACTGCAGAGTCAGGTGATAATTCTCTGTGGGTTCATGAACAACTTTTGTACGAAGTCATGTGATCCATTTTTAATATACATATATTGATTAAAGCTGTTTTATCAGTCAACATTTTTATTTGGCTTCATGTTCTGTTCAATCTGTTTCAATGACAAAGGCAGCTCTTGTATTACAGTACCTGGCTTATGTAAACATACTGCTGGTAGACCAGATGGGTGCGTCGACCCCGGGCTGTAGAATGAAGATTTGGGCTGATGTGGTCTGGAACATGGGTCGGGGGCTTCGAAGATGGAGTCAATACATTTCCACTAGTTGAGTGACTGTGATTACTTGTGTTTGCAGAGACAAGTGGATCCAAGGGAATGCACACCACTCGGTCCCTCGACAGCTGCTCAGTACAAGCCAGGACAGATGTCATTAGCATCAGGACCACAAGGTAGTCCATAAAGACCTCCCACCAGGGCTTCAACAGCTTACACCTACTCTGATGCTGGTTCAGAGGCGCCAGCTCCGACAGGGAAAACATGGCAACCTCTGGGTCCTACAAGGGTGACTGTAAAACAAATGTGACATGGTGAAGGAAAGTCTGGACTACGCACATAAACTGACGTACATCAGTATATCACTGGTAACCTATTGGATATTGTCAACATTGTAAAAAATACTGAGGCACTCACTAAATATCAGCAGGTGTAGAGTTAGGACCCTACAGGCAGATGCTCTAAGTTTACTAAGTATTATGAAGTCAACACTTTTGGTAGCAGCAATTGAACTAACTTGATCAGCCTTAGAAGAGAGGATCCTTCCTCCAAATAGTTTTGGTTTATTAGCGTTGTGCCTACATGAGTCGGACACTTATGTTCATTACACATGAAAGATTCTGTTACTGACTTTGTTTTTGAAAAAGGTGACATTTTCTTTCCTGCACCAACCAAGAATGAAAATGTGATGGTAGTTGTGGGAGGGGTTTAAGCCCTGGTTGATCCAATAAGGAAGTGCCAAAAACTGCAGTTCTCAGAGTATCCACTAGGGGGTTTCATAATAGAGCAGTTTCTCATTGACCCCCATGTTAAACAGGCCGTTTTCACAGCATCATTAAACCTGTTTAAGACCTGGAACAAAAAAACATTATACTCTGAAAGTTTAGTTCATATCTCCATGACAACACTGAGGGGGGGAAATCTTTTTGGACCAGGCTAGTTTTTATTTCATTAAAGGTTAAAGTTTATGAATCATTAGGGGCATGGCCTCTTGAGTGACAGCTAGCCTCTGGCCAACACTACTCCTCGTGAGCCAGATGGACGTACCCCCCCCCCCCCCCCCCCCCCACGTCACATACATGCCCTTTTTTGGTCAGAGGAAATGAGGCGGAGTCAAAGTCTGACAAGAATGTTGACTCCCGTAGGCGAGGAAGATTGGATCAAGTTAAGAGAACGGACCCCGATGGGTATGCTACCTCCATTTTTTATAGTCTGTGGTGGGGTTGTTTTCTTACGCTGTCCATCAATCAATCTAATCAAACCACAGCCTTATAGCTCAGATTAAACTCGTAATAAATAATAGTAAGGGGTCTATTCTATATTTCTTTCTATTTCGTTATACATTTTAAATGTTACATAGGCCTACTTAGTTGTCAAGGGCTTTAAACCAGACTTTCAAGTGGATGTTTCAGGGAAATTTAAAAACAACATTACGTGATCTTTTAGCTTTCATAGCACAATTTGAAAAAAAAAAAAAAAAAACCCCAATAAAAATAATTTGATCAGTGGTTGCAAATTAAGAGCAAACTAAATAAATGAGTACACAAACATAGTACACACATCTCTAAAGTCTGCTTCTTGGCAAAAATATAAATCACAAGTGAACAGTTATTTTTACAGCCCAGGGTTAACTTTCACCCACCTGAATAACTTGACTTGTTCCTTTTCTCTCTCTCCTCTGATCAGCTCACAGGCGTCTCACAGAAACTTCATTCCGGCACTGTCTGGTTCTGCCGTGAAAAACTCCTGAAACTTACAGCAAACTCCCCCTCGGCTGGTCGACACACAGCTTTTCAACAGGTTGCCATGACAGCGAAGGATGTGTGGCTGAAAAATCTCATTCAGCACTTGACGCCTGTTCAAGACCTTTAACTCTTTCAGAACTGACTCTGAGGAAAACATCAGAGGAATATAAGACAAAAATCATGCTCACAAGAAAATACTTATTATCAGTAAAATATTGTGTATATCGGCTAATATAGATAAAAGTCAGTAACTTAAGTGATCAGATAAATGAGGTGGAGTAAAAAGTACTCTATTTTCATCTGAAATGTTGTGAAGTAGATGTACAAAGTAGCATAAAATGGAAATACTTACAATAATAACCTCTTTGCTAAGACCTTCCAATTGTTGAGCCCTCTGAATAAAGGCACTTTCCATAATATTTTAATGTGTCTAATAATTTACTTATGATAAATGTCCATCACTTACTTGGATAAGAAACTTTAGTGCCAAATTTGGATGACGCCGCTCTAACCTCTTTTCATGCACCCCACAGAAAATGTTTTACAACACTGTATCTGCATTATCCAGCAGGGGCTGCTGAAGTTACTAGGCTACCACTGTGAGTTACACATAACAGCAGAATCTGATTCAAACAGTTGTAATCCAGTTGATGTTGCAGTTCTCTGTGTGGTGTCACTCTTTCCTTTTTATGAAGGGATGCTTCTGCAGGGAAACTGTGTTTGTTTCCTAAGAGGTTAAAGGTTACAAATGTTATTACAGTAAATTGAAGTTTATTTGTGTGTGTGTGTGTGTGTGTGTGTGTGTGTCTGTCTGTCTGTGTGTCTGTGTGTCTCTGTGTGTGTGTGTTTGTGTGTGTGCCAACGCACAGGAGGGTCATATGTAACTAAGTTTGCTGTTTCCTTTGTATTTGGGCCAAGAAAAATCTGGAGCAAAGACTCAAACTGACAATGAACCACACCATGATCTAGTCTACACAGCTGGTGTGTTTTTTTTGTGTCTGAAGTGTGTGAGTGAAGGATTACATTCTGAGACTTTGAGACACCTGCTTCAAGTTTAGCACAATCTTAAATAGGCCTATCTGATCAGCAGCATAAAGAATCACAGTGCAGTGTTGCACCTACAGCCAGACTGCGTTCACTTCTGTTGACCTTTGTATAAAATGTGTGTCTCTGGATTTATAAGTGTGTGTATGTGTTACCTGATGAGACCAGTGTGTCCACCATAGACTGTATAAAAAATGAACGTAGCCTCCCCGTCTGGGTCCGTTTTGATCCAATTATATTTTCCTCTGGGAGTCGCTATCTCGTCAGAATTTGACACCTCATCATTTCCATGTGACGTGTGTGTGTGTGTGTGTGTGTGTGGGGGGGGGGGGGGGTGGGAGTCAATGTTGAGATTATTTCATGGACCAGGAGGGACCAGGAGTCATTCTTTTATTTGTAAGGGGAATGTCATTTTTTAGAGGGTAGAGACTGACACAGCTTTCCGTGTCTGTAGTGGAAAACACAACGGCTGCGCGAGTAAAGTGCAGGCAGCATTTATGATCCATGGTTTGAACTGATATTCAGGTATTTGGTCATAAACCAAAGTATTACTGACCTAAATGATTGACCTGAAGATGTTGCTGGTAAAGGTTGTACAATTCATCCTGATGAGAACATGAACATCTGAACCAATGAAACATCACCATCAGACATCAACACCTACGAGGACACCAGGACTTAGAAATGAAGGCATTTTTTTCTGAGAACGAAGTGATGGATAAAGAGAACTGGATACAGCGTTGTAGGCAGAGCCCAGCTCATTCATGAAAGCGCATAAAGCCAAAAAAGTTCAACTGTCTGAAAAAAAAACCTGATGACTTCTGCACTATTGGGCCCATAAAGCAGCCGCACTAAGGGCTTGCGCCAGCTGAGCCTACTACCGGTTTACCACTCTGCTAACTTGAATGGCTCTTCTAGACTTCTAAATATTGTCGGACCAAGGAGATCAAATTATGATATTAATGCGAGTCATTTCACAGGGGTCGTGACGCCCCCAAAAATGTATCTATGGATTTACAGATGTCTCTTTCGCCATGTTAAACAATGAGAACAAGTCTATTTTGGGCATCACATGATGGATACGGGAGTTGTCGTCCAACAGTTTGGCCACTATGCCAAATTATGATGTCTGTAATTCATTTTTAGGCCACTCTGAGGCAATGCAACAAGCTAAAAACACAACAGTGACATATTATACAGCTTATGTGCCTACTAACAACCATAAACCTCAGTAATGAACACATCATATGTCACTTGTTTAACTGGTACACAAACATGTAAAAATGTCATTGGGAGATATGCGCTGTACAATATCTTGTGTAGATAGAACACAAACAAAACCGATGGCACTTTTTGTATCACTGACAGGAAAATATGGCTTTATAATTAGACAGCGGGACTGTGGTGTTGCAAGATCAACATTACAAGGGGCTCAACACCCTCGGTTTAAGAGTTCTGTTGTGAAAAGGCCTGTGGCTTCACACCTCTTCATTTTACATACATACACACACACACACACACACGCTAACACAACCGTGCCCTTAGGCAGGGATGTTTTGGGCGGGGTTGTGTTTTGTGACAGGATTCACACGTCCATGTCATAAAAAACATCACGATATTGCCGCAGACCTTTGCACATTAAATGTCTTTGAATGTGAGCAACCAGTAGATATTACACATACACATTATGTTGCTGCTGCTAAACAATCTGTAACATTTAGTGGAAATACTGGCTGATGCCCTGACTAAAAAAGGTTATTAGAAACAGGGCGGTGGTTTGCCTGTTGTCCATCATGAACATGGATATAAAGACGACGCAGGAATCATACTAGTATAACAAATGATACATAACATGTTAATTAGTAAGTTTGTAGAGGATCGATTTTGTGACCTTTGCTGGCTGTAGCTATAGTGGGCATGGTGGCTCAGTGACTATACTGTCACCTCACTGCAAGAAGGTGGAGTTGATCTCTGGTTGGGGCAGTTGGGCGGTGTGGAGGTGCCGGTGTTGAGTTTGCACTTTGTCCCCATGTTTGAGTCAGTCAGGTATTCTGGATTCCTCCCATCACCAAAAACGTGTATGTTAGGTTCATGGTTCGAGTTAGCTCCAGTCATAGTGTAAAGGAAGGGTTGTACAAATGAGTACAAATGAATTTCAATGTATGTGAGTGTTAAGAAATTACAATAAAGGAATGGTGTTATTATCATTATTATTCTTATTATTATTCTTATTATTATTCTTATTATTATGGTACATTTAGTATACAGGCATGAGAGTGGTGTCAATCTCATCTAACGGTTAGCAAAAAAGCTATCAAGCGTATTCCCCCCAAATCCTAACAAAGCAATGAACTGTATCTTGAATGTGTTCTTGGATTAGCCAGTGCAGTTTCCCTATAGCTACTTGTGTCCCCCACTTGGTAGTGTCCGCTGAAGTGAATGAGGGGATTGCCTTTAAGAACAAATGGTGAGTCTGCACACCAGAATCAGCTCAAATAGCGTTTTTAATGCACCATGTGACGTTTCAGGCCCAAGCCCTTTGTCAGCCATGAAGAAAAGGATTGCCTTTTTAACCATACTAGTAGCACAACTACCAGGTAGATTGACATGATTTTCTTTTACTGACTTTAGTGACTAGTGAGTGGGCTTTTCCTCTGGTGCCACAATGAGGCTGATATTTAAAAAAAAAAATGTTTTATGAAATGTCTCAACAACTATTGGATGGATTGCCATTCAATCTGGTATGGACTCCCTCAGGATGAACTGAAAGCTTTCCATCCTCCCTCATCACCAAAGACCTACAAAACTAATGAAATCCCGATACTTTGTGTTTTGTGATAATTAGCAAATGTTAGCAGGCTAACATGCTAAACTAACTACGCTTTACGACTTTACTCGCTGAATGAGTGGCTCTCCAGCGTTTTTCTTGCTCGTTCAATGCATTTTATTGACAATTTTAGCTTTTTCTGGGACCGCAGGCATCTTTTTAAGGCAGACGGACTTTGTCTAAATAAGCTGGGAGTAAAGCTTTTCATGACCAACATGTCTTACTTCCTGCGTCATCCATCTATCATCACTGCCAAGGACAAGAGACAAGAGGAACCAACGGAAAAGACTGACACAACACAGCTTATCATGAACGTCGAAGGAGGACCGCCATTGCAAAAGGAGAGCGCTGACCATGAGAGACACCGGAGCAAAGAGGAGACATGTCCATCCCCCTCTACCTCCCCTTTCATTTCAAATGGGCGTGAAGATCCCTCCCCCACACCCCCCAAGCCTAAATCCAGGTCTCCATCCTTCTCCCTTCCTCAAGTAAGCCTTTCTCCCCCCTTATCCCCCTTGGAGTTCCGGGAGCTACCCCCACCCACTCCCCGCCCTACTCCTATTTTTACCCCCCTTGACCGACCTCAGCGATCCCCCCTCAGCGTCATCTCAGTGGCACCTCCCTCCCACCTCCTCCCCCCCCTTCACGAAGGCGTGCTTCACAAACCCTCAGCCCTACTCCGCCCCTCTTACGTAAACCCCCTCTACGTCCACCTCCAGTAGTTCATTCCAGCTCTGACGCTGCCCACTCCTCCTCCCCCTCATGGCCACCCCCGCCCCGCCCTGACAGCAGTCCTGAATATTACTGATACAGAAAAGGGTTCAGCAGTAGACCACATAATCAGCTGGGCCCAAGGCTGCCTACGTCAAAGCTTGGCACCTTCTACATTCCTGTTGTGACTACCAAGAGAGAGAACATTGGGAAACGTAGACACCCTGCTAACCTAAACAATCTCATTCCTATCCTCTCCAAATCAAAGTCAACATCGAAGCCTGTCAATAACACCATCAGGATGGGTCTGCTCAATGTTAGGTCTCTGAATAACAAATCATTTTTAGTCAATGATTTTATTACTACTTCCAAACTTGATTTTATGTTTTTAACTGAAACATGGCTGGAGCAATATAACAGTGCAAGCATTCTGATCGAGACAGCACCCCCCAACTATAACTTTATTGATGTATGTAGATCTGGGAAAAGGGTCGGAGGGGTTGCTGCTATATTTAAAAACATATTTCAGGGGAAACAGATGTCACTTGGTGATTTTACATCATTCGAATACCTGTGTGCTGTGTTGAAATGCTCTCCCAAAATTCTTCTGTTAGTTATTTACAGGCCACCTAAATACTCAGCAAATTTTTTCGATGATTTTACCGAATTATTGTCTAGTATCTCCACTGACTTTGACTGCCTAGTTATAACTGGTGACTTTAATTTTCATATTGACGATTCGAATGGCAAGGGTGCAAAGGAACTTTTTACTATTTTAGATACATTTGAACTGTCTCAACATGTGAAAGAGGCTACTCATTGTAAAGGACACACCCTGGACCTGATTATCACAAAAGGTCTCAATCTTTCTGATGTTCTTGTGACTGATCTTTCATTGTCTGATCACTTCTGTGTTTTCTTTAATATTTCTTTAATTCCGGAGACACAAACAGAATCAAAGAATGTCAAAAAGCGCTACATCAATGAACATGCTAATGTACTCTTTAAAAATGCCATCTCCTCGCTACCACCTCTAAACCCATGCCATGCTGATGATCTTGTAAACAACTTTAATTCCAAAATTGTGAATATCATAGATGTCATTGCACCGGTTACAGTTAAAACGATTTCTGGTAAGCAAAAGGCACCCTGGAGAAAAGCTGCTGTTGTAACAGCCCAGAGAAGAGAGTGCAGGAAGGCTGAACGAATCTGGCGAAATACAAAACTTCATATTCACCATGACATCTCTAAAGAGAGGCTCCAGGCCTACAATTTAGTCTTAAAAAGTGCTAGAGAAACATTCTTCTCCAATATCATAAACAGCAACACTAATAAGGCCAAAACCCTATTTGCAACTGTCGACAGACTGACCAACCCCCCAACACAAATACCAGCCAAACTCCATTCCACACAGAGCAATGAGTTTGCATTCTTTTATACTGATAAAATTGAAGGCATCAGACATGCCATCAATATCTCAAACAAAAAAGTTGGATCACCACCCCGTTTAGGCCAAAATAACACAGCAATGATGGCAAGCTTTAATGCCATAGACTCTAAAACTCTAGTGGAAACAGTGACCGATCTAAGCCAACCACCTGCTGTCTCGATGCTTTACCTTCCAACTTCTATAACAATGTTTTTGACTGCCTATCAACAGACGTATTGCAAATAGTTAATAACTCTATTCAATCGGGCAATTTCCCAAAGGCCTTCAAAATTGCAGTCATTAAACCTCTTCTAAAAAAGCGGAGCCTAGATGCCTCTATTATCAACAACTACAGACCAATTTCAAATCTACCATTCATAAGTAAAATAATTGAGAAAGTTGTACTCCAACAACTAAATCACTTCTTGGCTTCTACTGGCTGCCACAACAACCTCCAGTCAGGATTTAGACCTTTTCATAGCACCGAGACGGCCCTTATTAAAGTTATAAATGACATCCGTCTTAACACAGACTCTGGCAAAACTTCAGTACTAATGCTATTGGACCTCAGTGCTGCATTTGACACCGTCGACCACTCAATACTTTTGGACAGGTTGGAAAACTGGGTGGGGCTCTCAGGCACAGTCCTAAACTGGTTCAAGTCATATCTAGAAGATAGGAACTATTTTGTTTCCATTGGCGACGTTGTATCAGAACAAACCAACGTAACGTGTGGAGTTCCCCAAGGTTCAATCTTGGGGCCGACTTTATTTAACATCTATATGCTCCCACTAGGACAAATCATGAAAAATAATAACATTGACCACCATTGCAATGCCGATGACACCCAAATCTATGTAGCGCTATCACCAAATGACTATCGCCCCATAGATCTACTGTGCCAGTGCATTGAGCAAGTCAAACACTGGATGTGCCAAAATTTCCTTCAACTAAATGAGGATAAAACTGAGATAATTGTTTTTGGTGCTAAGAAAGAAAGGTTTAAAGTCATCCAACACCTTCAATCACTGTCCCTGAAAACCTCAAATAAAGCCAGAAATCTTGGGGTTATTATGGATTCTGATTTACATTTCGACAGTCACATCAAATCAGTAACAAAATCGGCCTACTATCACCTCAAAAATGTAACAAGACTTAGAGGGCTCATGTCAGCTCAAGACTTAGAAAAACTTGTCCATGCCTTTATAACCAGTAGGCTAGACTACTGTAACGGTCTCCTTGCAGGTCTTCCCAAACAAACTGTCAGACAGCTACAGCTTGTTCAGAACACTGCTGCTAGAGTTCTAACAAAGACCAAAAAATGTGAGCACATTACACCAATTCTTAAATCATTACACTGGCATCCTGTACGTCAGAGAATTGATTTCAAAATCCTCCTGCTCACATATAAATCACTACATGGTCTAGGGCTGAGGTATATCACTGATATGCTCCCACTACATGAGCCTTCTAGATCACTAAGATCCTCTGAGGCCAATCTGTTAGTGGTTCGCAGAGTAAACTCAAATCAAGGGAAAGCATCTTTCAGTCATTTTGCAACAAACAGCTGAAGATGTGAGACTTTCACCCACTCTGACCACTTTTAAAACTAGACTGAACACTTTTATGTTCACCTTAGCTTTCTGCTAAATCTTCGCACTTTTAACGTCCGCACTGTTTTTATTATTGTCTATGTTTTTATTCTCTTTGTCTTTCTGTAATGCATTTGAATTCATGACCTGTTGTGCTGTGAAGCACTTTGAGTCTGCCTTGTGTATGAAAAGTGCTATACAAATAAAGCTGCCTTGCCTTGCCTTGCCTACGCTACTACTACCTGCTAAAATTTAGAATGTTAGCATTATCATTGTGATCATGTCATGATGAATTGAAAGCTTTATTCGTCTTGTAATTTAGGCTCTCACTCACCACCACCAATTTTGACGTAGGCAGTGGCTGTCTTGGGTACCATGTCACTTTGGAGTTCTCACACCCCCTTACCTCTCCATAACCCTGCATTAGTATACAAACCTCTGAGAGTTGGCTTTCTTGTGTGGGAGTGGGGATGCCCATTGGTTGACTGAATTTCAGAAGATGTCATCATCTTCATCTCCATCAATATCACCACCGTCCCAGTCATACTCATTCCTTACATGGTGTTGACAGTTGTTTAGCAAGAATAAACATATCAAAGCAACTCATTTATATTTCATAGACACCACCTATGAAATCAACATAACTGACAACAAAGTGCTTTTCCTTAACTTCTGCTTTGAAACTTGATGGAAAACACTCGAGCTGATTTTAATCTGAATCTGTGATGTTTTCAATCTGATATCAATTGATTGAAAAGAGTAGGAGTATGTGATAAGCAGTGGCATAGAAAGTAAAAATACCTCAGAAAAATACTTGTTTCCTGTTACTGATGCACAGTTAACAGTGTTGCGGCTTTATTCTTGTACATGACCCTGTGATACAGTGTGATACTGAGGGTAGGCGCACAGCTTATGGTTCCCATGGCAATAGTAGATATATAATTGTTGTTTGCATCGTATGCAAAGCAGTTCCTCTTTTTTCTGCTATCATTGACTCTATATTCTATCATTTACTTTACTTTGCTAGTAAAATCTTACTCAACACATTAACCACATACATTACCAGCATCAAAATCTCACTAACCTTTCAGACTGGCTTAACAGGGCAAAGAAAGTCCTGCACTGTCTGTAACCTCCGCCCTTTCGCCAACCAAAGTTAGAGAAAGTTGAAAAGTTGTGGGGAAATGAGTGTAAGATGGGTGGGTGGGGGCAAACTGCTGACAGCAAGATAGAGAAGTTGACCGTGAGAAAGTGGCACAGCACGCCTTTCATCAAGTCCTCTGTCTGAAACCACTGCAATCTACCAGCCACAGCAGCAACACAGATAAACACCAAAGAGCTGAGACTGTGGCCTGACCACGGCGCTGACTGTCAATCTGATGCTTCACATTCTGTGATCATTGAAGACAATTTAACCCTCCTGTTGTCCTCATTTTCTGTATACACCCTGTGTCCTCTGGCTCAAAATGACCCGTCTTCACTAAACCCCTAATATAAGCAGCTTAATTGAATTTAAACACCAAATTTCATCTTGAAGAAACAACTTGTCATTCACCACAAAATGTGTGAATAACTGAGTTTTCCCTCTTCACTTCATTTCTATAGCTTAAGAAAAGAAAATTTTTTGAATGCATTTTTATTCATCCCAATGACTCAGTTTCTTTCTTTTCATTCTCCAGTGAACAATTGAAAACAATGTACAATACAAGATATGAAAAATAACATAACCCATTCAACTAATTGGCACATGTAGGGCAGTATGCAAGTGTGCAGCCTTTGCAGATATATTTCTTACACCTGCAGCACACAGTCTGTGTTTTACAGTCCTTCTTTTGAGGGGAGAACTGACATCTCTTCCTCTTACTTGCCCAAGCTGGGGAACTGGCTGTGGTAGCTGGATCCTCAGGTTGATCAGGAGCTCCTGCACTCTGAATAGCTTTGACAACTGCTGCTGAGGCTTCTGTGCGGGGGACATGCTTCCTTCTTTCAATGAGTGGAATTACAAGTGCCTTTCCCAGCTGCTCCAGGAACACCCTCCTCTTGTTCTGCTTACGAGACATCCAGGACAGGTGTATCTCTCTCCAAATCACAAAGGCATTGTAGGAGGAAACATCACTGATGTTGTGGAAGATGACCAGGGGCCAGCGGGCAGTCATCCTTCTGCAGCTGTATGTTCCAATCACCTTATCTAGGTTGTCCACACCTCCCTTGTTGCGGTTGTAGTCTAGGATGCTGACTGGCTTCCTGTCCTCACGATCGCTAACGTCACCGTCTGCGTGCAGTGTGCTCAGAAGAACTACATTCTTGTTTTTCTTTGGGAGGTAAGAAACTAGAGTGGTGGTGGCCGTGAAGGCAAACTTTGATGAGAAAACCTCTCTCTCCTTCGACGCAAGCAGTGCAGGTGGGAGCTCAGGCTTGTTCTTTCGAACTGTACCAACCATGGTGATCTTCCTCTTCAGGAGCTGCTGTCCCAGTTCATAAGAGGTGAAGAAATTGTCACATGTAAGATTGTGACCCCTCAGTCCCTCTGTCACATCAAGCACAACTCGCACCCCCTGGTTCTTCTCTGGGCATCCACTGGTCGGCTTCCCGGTATAGACTTGCATTTTCCAAGAATAGATTGATTTGGCATCGCAAGCCACCTATGACTTGATCCCATATTTTGCTGGCTTGCTGGGCATATACTGCCGGAAAGGACAACGACCTTTGGACAGAAGACATTAGCATCAGTGATTAGTATCAGTGTCACAGAAAACAGTCAAACAAATCAATAGTGAAAATCACTTTTATTACAAATATGAAAATAGATTACCTCTAAATAGAACCAGTTGCTCATCCACTGTTACGTCAGGCCCTGGATTGTAGAGGTAGGGCAGCCGCTCCACCCACTTGTCCCAGACCTCTCTTATGGCTGCAAGTTTGTCTGTCACGTGTCTTGCTGGTCTTGACTCACAGTCTTGAGTAGGTGTGAAAGAGTTTGAGTGGCATTGTGGCTCGGAAAATTGGCCTTCCACTCCCTGCATCCCATAGACTAGCTGCAGCCTCACCTCGGGACCTGTATACACCGGCTAAGATTAGCAGCCCTAAGTAGGCCTGCAGGTCAGTCTCATCCATCTTTTTCCAGCTGTCTCCGTATTTGCGAAAACCCTCCAGATTTGTCATCTCCAGGATTATTTTTTCTATTGCTGGTGTGATAAACAGGTAGAATGTAGAGACAATGTCATGGGCATGAAAACGGCATACCTTGTGGGTCCTGGGGTCATCTTTATAATGTTTTGTTCTGCGTGCCTGCCGCGTTGGTCATATGCTGCTGAGGACCATGTTATCCATGTTTTTTGAAAGGAAAGTCTCTTTCAGCTTCAGGGTTTTCTTCTTCTTCTGAAGATGATTCAACATGCTCTGGGATGTATTCCTCCCCATCTTCTTCTTCTGATACATCCTCCACTTCCTCTTCTGAATCAGAGTTGTCTTGCTGGACATCTGAAAAAATCCGCTCTAGAGCCTCTTCAGCGTTGTAACGCACACTCATGGCTTCAGCACAGACAGAATTCGGGCCCTGTCGTCTGCAGCACCTTTATAATGTCTGGAAATCCACAGAAAAGAGCTCTGCAGTCTGCGATAACACCTGTGTGTTGTTTACGTCTGCTACTGTCTCGTTCACGTCTGCTACTCATTGATCTGAGACTGATCAAAGGCACAGCCGTCCGTGAGAAGACCACATGATTTGTCTTGTTTACGTCTGCTACTGATTAAAACAACTAAAACATTGTAACATTCTGTGGTTTGTAAATTACTCTGTGACCTTGATTTCAACTCTTTTTGCCTCACGGGTCATTTTGACCTGAAGACCACCTTTGTACTTTTTTTTGTACAGCTTACATGGAAATGTGCATTAAAGCAACATTTCACTTTTTCTGCTGTTGGTGCCAATCTAGGAAAATTCATAAAATTTCAAGTTGACCGTGAGAAAGTGGCACAGCACGCCTTTCATCAAGTCCTCTGACTGAAACCACTGCAATCCACCAGCCACAGCAGCAACACAGATAAACACCAAAGAGCTGAGACTGTGGCCTGACCACGGCGCTGCCTGTCAATCTGATGCTTCACATTCTGTGATCATTGAAGACAATTTAACCGATCTAAGGATGTCATTATATCTACAAATCAGCTAGGCTACACTGTTTCTATAAGTTATATAATAAGAATACATACATGATTGGGTAAACAAATATATATCACCTAGATGTGCTTTGTTGCTTACTTGGCATCTACTACCCTGGAGATCATCCGCAGCGATACATTGTTTAGCCTGTTCGTCAGTACTCCTATTTACTTCTTCAAACTGGTGGCGTGCCAACTGCCATCTACTGTAGGTAACACATTGACAACCAGTAAGAACCTCATACAACCTCACTTCAAAATATTCAAATGTAACCTTTGCAGAGCAGCGGACTTGATGGCCACAAGTGCTTACAGGACATCGGTAAATGCTAAAGAAGAGTGGATAAATCATTCAATTGATTCAGTAATTCTGTTGTACATCAATATATATATCCAGCGGCCACTAACATTAGCTTACCTTAGCCAGTCTTAGTTATCTGGTCACGTCGCAAGGGTGCATTTTATTTTTTATGAATTAAACCTTTATTTTTTTCAAGAGAACAAAGCTTTTGTTTTTATCTTTCAAAAGTTACAACGGCTCACTTCAATGTGT
This sequence comes from Echiichthys vipera, assembly GCF_963691815.1. Classification (NCBI taxonomy): domain Eukaryota; kingdom Metazoa; phylum Chordata; class Actinopteri; order Perciformes; family Trachinidae; genus Echiichthys; species Echiichthys vipera. The sequence continues at coordinate 24,071,812 of NC_139842.1, forward strand.
AAAACTGGCCTTTTTTTTACAAAGACAGGGCTGAAGGCAGCAGTTGCTGTAGTTTGGATTACTGATTTAAAAGTAAAAGTTCACATGTAAAAGAATTCACATGTAGGGGTGACCCAGAATAGTCGACTATTCAACGATTCGCTCCGAGGAGCCTGATACGACTGCCAATCTCATAGTCGAATCGTCGCAAAATGTGGTTATGAAACCCTGGATTCTTCCATTCTGGCTCTGGGGGTGCTGGATGTCTGATTTTACATATAGGTGCATGGTTTCTCCCAATAAACAATGATAAATAGCCTTTTTTGGTATAAATATAAGTCTATTAATAAATACTGTTGCTAGAAATGTGGAAATAACTCATGTGCTTTTAATCTATCTCCTTAGTGTTCAGGATTATCCCCCTCGTAGACTTAGTTGTTCTATCCAGGATCCGGCACCATGAGAGTGCATCTTGGCTGGGCTTTAAATCTACTGTACCTGGGCATCAGAAATACAACATTCATTTCATTTGAATATTTGCCCATTTGTTGTTTTTTATTATAGACGTTCAGTCCGACACAAGTGAAACTACAGTTCTGAATATTCCGTCAGATATTGTCAAAGAAAGACAAAAACAAAACACATTTGTGTTCTAACAACAAATGTTTTTCATAAGATGCCCCTATCAGAAATCAGGAAATCTCATCTCTCAGTAATCCTCTGCCTGACACGTGTGGCCGCGCAGCGCTGGACTCACGTGCACCCGCTGCTGTATGCTTCACGTCTATGGCTCACCCCCCTGGAACCCAGATCAGAGGATTTTTTCATGAGCAAAAAACCCCAAACTGATTCGACGATCAGTGGACTATAGGCAACACGTGACAAATCAGATTCGACTATGAATATTTTTAGTCGGGGACAGCCCTATTCACATACTAGTATTTCTTTGTAGGAGAAACCTTGCATCCCACAGTAGTGATGGAAACATTGATGACGTTTGATGGAAGGTTGTTTCAGCTTGCAGCTTTTCCTCTACACTCTTTTATGGGAGTTATAATTTACAACAAACAATAAGGGGTAGGGGTAATATAGTAAAAATAAGTAGAATTTATTCATGTACATATTTAACACCTCAGCTAGTAATTTTCCACATTCCTCCCACGTACTAACCATACATAGTCAGATTTAAAACTCATACATTGTAAGTGAACATCAGAAACAAAGCAATAGGAAAATTAACTTTTGACTACAGTCACACTCCCTTCTCCCCCTCCTCCTCCCCAAGTTTCAGGTTCCTAGAAAGGCAGTTTTCTACCACCATCAGGGGAACAAGAAGCCCCTGAACCCCCCAAAACAAATGAGGCAGAAACCCACCGAACCCACCAGCCCGTCTCATTTCCCTGCACTGCTCTCGTCTGCTCTCCCTGACAGCCCCTAGAAGAAGGTTGCATGCCCCCCACCACATCAACCACAGTGCTCTGACATGCCTCTCTTCATGCACATCAAGGCAAACTCAGCTCCATTTTACGCTACCGACACCAAGAGTCAAATGAGATTTTTGCAAAAATACAGCGGCATTGAGAAATGCTTTAGTTTCAGTTCATATGTGGTCCTTGATTTGATTTTAATCTGAGGTCAGAGTCCAACCTCATTACCTGGTGTTTTGTTATTGTCTTCTCAAGCAATGCTAACTTTACTACTTTTACATAGCCTTGCCTCTGTCCCAGGGCTCATTGTCGTATATTCCAACTATGAGAATAGTGAAATCAGCACAATTAATTATCACTCAAACAATGACATCATGATGAATTGCATATGAATGTAGTATATACATTTTTATGGCTGCCATTCCTCCAAACGGGTAGATGGTTGGTTTGTTTAATAGGAATTTCAACAATAGTGTAAAGAAAGATCATCTTGAGTTTAATCAATGTGGAATCCTTTGTATTAGTGAACTTGAAAAACATACCCTGCATCTACCATCCTAACAAGGCCCAGCAGAGGCCAAACTGATAGTATTTCTGATTTTGAACAATTAACGACAACCAGAGATACAATCAAGACTGCATACTGCATGAGGTCATAGCCCAGAATCCGGAGGCTTTGTTAAATAAAACACTTTGTCATCTGCATACGGATTGATTTTGTGTTATTTTGTTTGAACCAGATGTTCTTTTCCACTGATGACTGGCACTACAAGTGATACAATATATCAAGCAAAGTGGAGATTAGTGAAGACAGAAGTATAAATCCAATATTTGGCAAGCTGGATAAGGGTATATTCTTCTGTCAATCTACATGGCATCTTATTGTTTTGTATGAAGAGATTTTCTTAGATTTAACATCGGGAATTTTGCATCATGTTCAGGTGTGTTTAACTCAGAGCCAAGCTGCAACCTCTGGGTTTTCCACTAGTAAACAAACCCTTCCGACTGAAAAAACAGAGTAAATGACTTGAATTACTGGGTGATCTGCACCAAAGTGGAATTTGAATTTATTTACACACTTCTAAAAATTTCATATTTTCACATTTTTATGTCAAATTACAAGTGACCTTGATGGGAGAAAGCAGTAAGAACGACGCCCAGCCTGAGCGACTCAGGTGGTGGTTTACATTCAAAATGGAAATGAAGAAGACTTTACACCATATTTTGGAGCTTTCATTTTATGTATTTTAAGTACTAAAAAATGTTCCTGAATGTTTTGACAGCATTGATCTTAATTTAGACAACCAGCAGCTCCTAGTGTTTACACCGAGGAGATTGAGGTGTTCGAAGAACACGGCTAATTCCCCGGTGTTAGCGTCCTTTTGACCACTCTTGTAAACACAAAGAGAAATCCGGCCGTTAATACGACATTTGGTTACAAAGATAAGAAGTTAGACTTTAGTTTAACACCATTACATTAACTTAAAACATTATGCCACCATTTATATTTGTAGATTAAACCGGAAGTTTGATAGAATTTAGCCAAAAACTGTCCGTTTGGAGACACAGATGTGTTCTCTGTGAGGAAATGTCTCCACAGACACGATGATGGAGGTTTGTTCCCAGTCTGCCCGTTAGAAGAGGCTCCTCCTCCTCCTCCTCCTCCACCAGGCAGTCCTACAGTCTTCTCTGTAACACTCAGACTTTTGACCACGTCCACTCTTTAACCTCCTCACCCACAGGTCCCCCTGGATACATTTAGTATTTTCTGAAGGAAGTTGATAAAACCCTACACCTTTTGCTGTATATCATGCAGCTTATCCCCAAATACAACATGTTTTCATTTTGAACTGTGTAACAGTGTTTACAGTAGAAGCTGGATCACTTCAGGTCAGTGGAAGCTGCTTGCGTTCTGCCACCTGGAAGGATCCTGATGACTGTTTACAAACATTCTGAAATGTCGAATACTGGTTTTATTTCATTTAATCAGTCATAATTAAGGGCTGGCTGTTCTGAGTGACGATGAGTGAGTGAGGTGGGTGTCATCACCTGTGGTGAGCATAATTGGCCTGCCTCAGCTCCAGCCATGACTTAAATATATAGAATAGAATAAAAATACTTTATTGATCCCAAGCTGATAACAGCAGCATTACACACAGACACATCAAAACAGAAATATAAAAATACAATATAAAAGATAGCTTAAAAAAATAAAATATAGAAATAAGCGTAGGTGTGAATGGTTGTCTGTCTCTGTATGTCTCTATGTGCCATGTGATAGACTGGCGTCCTGTCCAGGGTGGACCCCGCCTCATGCCCGATGTCAGCTGGGATCGGCTCCAGCACCCCCGCGACCCCGACCCCGGGATAAGCGGTTGAAGATGAATGAATGAAGCGGACGAATTGTAGTGCAAACATATAATAATATAAGGTACAGTGGACAGATTATGAGAAAAACATATGGTGCTTCCGATTGTATTGTACTGAGTGGCTTTTCATGGTTGATTTTCAGTGTTAGATGTGTTTCATTACTAAATATTGGAACTGTGGATTTGGGTCTGAAAGAAGTGACATGATTAATTAATGATTGATTCCACTGGTGAGGAACTTTGAAGATGGTACATTACATGTGTTAATATTGGCATTTTTAATTAACTTTTAACAAATAATTTACAAATAATGTTTATAGAGCCTAATAAATAACCTACAGATAAGAGTAAAGGTTTATTCGTAATTTATAAATATTGATGCATGATTCAGTAATGGGTAGTTTTTAGAAGCATGGTCATTATTGTAACGTTTGAAATCAAACTCCAGATATGCCTTCTGTCCAAGCTTTCAAGTTAAATAAAGTATCTCTAAGGCATTTACTTTACTTTGAATGTCTTCCTGACAAAAAGGTTAGTCAGGCTACGGTACAATGCTTGAGATGAAGGTGGTAAAGACATCAAAAATCTGTCTAGGCTCACATGAGGAACTGTGTGGGGTGGCTTGGTACCACATAACACACACACACACACACACACACACACACACACACACACACACACACACACACACACACACACTCTCAAAGACGCAGACAAAGGGTAATAAAGAGTGTAATGTGCGACTTGCCCCTCGATAATAAAGGTCCACATGTTCACAGGAGAACAATGACGTATTCAAACTTTCCAAAGGATGCTCAGCGTATTTATGAGTCCACCCACACGAACAGTCACTATAGTGTGAAATACAGCCAGGACACAAGAATACACACACTAACTAAAGATTCATCTTGACTTTGGTGTCACAGCACTTTTATTCACAGTAGGTCCCAAAGCGAGCAAATCTTTAGAGAACACAGGGAACATGAGAATTACTTAAGAAGTAGCGAAAGAGGTAAACCCCAAAATTGATTGAAAGGAGAAATACATTTTTGAAAAATCTTTGTTTTCAAATAAAGTTTTTTTTAATGTTTTGTAATTTCATTGAAGGTTATGGGCAATTTTTCCCCTTCCAATGCCCCACAATCCTCAGCAGCCTATCAAAAACAAATCAAATCCTTTTGTGTCATGTCATCAGTTGATGGGTGTTAGAAAGAGAAAAGAGGACGTTGCCACGAAGACGCAAGGAGCTCTATCAATATTCATCTGCTCAATACAGAGGTAAGATCAGCAATTCAGCCGGCATCTCACTGTTTCACTATCATGGTTTTATTTAATCTATTTGTTTTCGTGGTAAATGAAATCTAAGGACACACTAGTTCTTCTGTGTGACTTAAACGCTGTGGAAGGTATTATTTTGTAGAATTACATGCTCAGGTTACTTAATTCATCATTATTACGACTCATAAAGGCTCATACAAAATCTCTTTCTTGTTTACCATATGATCTGCTATCATGTTAAAATCAACTAATACTAAAGCAGTTTAAAAGAATTTATTAGCTACCTATCTCACGATAAATTAATACAATTAAAACCTGATGAATACACTTTATATGTTTATGTTCAACTACAGAAATGTGGAAATAATATTCCCAAATTCAAAATCATTTGGCTGTAGTTCTAAATGTTTAAAAAGGGAAGCAGAAGTATAACAAACGTACCATGCTGTCAGTTTAGAAGTTGTCAGACAACAGCCAGGTTATCCTCAGTGAAAGCCCTGAAACCTTTGTGCAGGTGGCAAGTGTATTTGCTAAGGAAACCTCAAGCTCTGGCATTGTAACTGAACATGTAGCAGCAGGTGTGCAACATCTGAACGTGTGAGGCTCCAAAAAAGTGACATGAAAGAACGGATTTTTCAGACTCTTACAGGTTCATTCTGCAGGATTTTTCCCTTGTCCCCGATTGATGCCTTCAATCACCACCTAGTCTGCAATGCCACGGTCGTTCCTCGTCAGGAATAAAAGGACACATCTGCTTAGCCCATGTAAGGACTCCTATAGACAACACTTCCAGGCCCAAACAGACGCCCACCAGCCTGAAGATGCTGTGCAGCCTGTCCCCCCCATGTTAGGATCCACAGAGCTTCTGGCTGAAACCTGCTCACCGGGGGATAGGATGGCAGACCGGCCTCTCAGTGCCCCCACAGATGCTCTTTGGCCTTCAGGTACCCTAGTGTTATTTTTTTGTATTTTTATGACTGTGGAATGATTACAAGACTTCACAAAATATATAGTGTGTGTTTTTTGATTGGTATGTTATAGTGTTGTTGATCTCAGTCATAACTTGAATGTTAGTTTTGTAAAAGAAAGAGCAACTCAATATTCAGGATTCATCCTTGTACACTTAAGGGCACAAAATACTAAGCAAATACCCTAAAAGAGCTAGAATTTATTCTCATTCTCAACTATTCTCTATAAACTAAAAACATCATCATCATCACCACCCCTTATATTCTAATAAAAGGTCCTGTGGAGAACAGAGGCGCTCCTCTGCCGGTGTCGCCACAGACGGCAGACAGACACCAGCTATCTGAACGAGAGAGACAACTGGAGGCACTTGTCTTGTTGTTACTCAACCACACATCGCACACTGACCTCAAATCCCCTGTCAGAGAGTGTCCCCTCTGTGAAAAGGTAGGTTGCCTCTGCATTGTGAGCATTATCACATGTCCTTACTACCTCCGTCCTCAGCTGTTAGAATGGAAGAGGAAACCAGAGTGAAGAACGATAAAAGTAACCACCTCGACACAGAACCTTGCACCATGTGTGAGGTGACAGCAGAGTGGTTCCTTGTGTAAGATCAAATCTGTAAGTGCAGTCTGTGTTGTTCACACATTGTTGTTGTTGTTGTTGTTGTTGTTGTTGTGAAGAAAGCGGTTGTTTCAAAAAAAGATAAGTGGTCTGCATACTTTACTTCTGCCAGAGGAATGGAAACAATGAAGCCAAAATAGTATTATAGTATAATATTATTATTATTTATGCCCTATTTTTGATTAATAGAATGCTGTTTCAAAATATGTGAATAACTGTGGATAAAAACATTTGTGATCCTTACTAGTAAAAACAGTCCATGGTACCAGTTACCTAAACCTAGTTTACAGAAGTTAAGAGATACAGGGCGATAGTGAGAGAAGTAGTTTGTAAAAAAAGAAAGAAAAAGAAAACAGTTATATCTTTACCAACCATTGAAAACAAATCTCTTCCAACTGACACTAAGAAACCTTTATGAGGAATGTTTTCCACTTAAATAAGACATGGCAACATATCAGCCCTTTTTTTTTTTTACACATAACAAGAACAGTTTTGATCCTAAAATTTGGTACTAAAAAACTGAGACCACAATGTGTTACAAAAAGAGTAGGAAAATATGAGTATATGAAAATGCCTTACTGGGGGAGGAAGTCCATGGAACCCAAAATGAAGTAACTGAAACCCTCACCCATTAATAGATAATCTATTAATAGATTATCTATCAATGGGTAGATTAGAAGTTTTAAGACTCCTGGTAGATTTTTGTTTCAGGATGTCTTCCTATAGCCTTGCGAGACCATCCTGATCTCTGAGCTCCATTGTATTTTACTCTCAGATCGGTCTGGTAACCTAGGGCAGAGAAAATAAGTTTGCCAAGCAACCGAACCAATCAGCGTTGGTTTTGAGGTGGATTTCAGTGACGCAACCAGAAGCGTCTGTTCAGTGTAAACAACATGGAGGCTTCCACCGATGAGATGAGCGCAGCTATTGAGCAAGCTGCTCACTAACATTTTTTTTCTCTTGGATCCTTCTGTTGAATATGGACCGGGCTCCTGAAATTGGGCCTTTGGTCCATAAATTCACGTTACACAAACAGAAAATATCCTTTACCCACATGTTGTTCACTTTCTGAGCTTTGCATCGACGCTGTTAGTACGTTATACACTTGTTAATCTGTTTGGTTATATTGGTCCGTATGCTGGTGATAGACAGATGGTTTATCCAATAAGCAACCAGCATTTTCGCCCCTTCCCAAAAGATCTCCAAACCAGAGTTCCCAGATGAATCTGCTGAGACAATGTGAATCAATCCATGTGGCGGAGTCAGATTAGTCCTCCTAGGAAGCTTGAGAAGAATGTTGACTTATTCTAGATAGATATGTAGCAATGCTAATTCCAGAGGAGGCTTCTTGGTCTAACTTTACATTTTTACTTCAAAGGAGTAAAAGAAAACAATTAAATGACTCTCCGATAGATGTTATCGATGTCAGTCGCCATCTTGGCAGTGTCTAACCTCGCTTTGTCCTGGCTAATCCAAAAATGGGCGGAGGGGCCAAATGAAGACGGTTCCTTTCATAATTTTCACTCTGTTTGCCTCAGTCTTTTTCAGAAGTCTTAATACCAGGAGTTGGCTTGCAGGCTCATCTTCACAACCCCCTCTCTGTCCCATTGACAAGATCACCTACTGCCACCGACATGCCCCATATGCCTTTTGACTTCAGAGCCATAGGTAGAGCTAAGGTACAGTACACAGTGAGAACGTGTGAGACATACTAGTTCTGAACATTGGTTTGTCGTCATGCATTAACATGTGTTTCTGTATCCAGGAGCGTAACTTTGGCTGCAAGGTATGTGGAAAGGTGTTCAAGCGCTCCTCCACCCTGTCCACACACCTCCTCATCCACTCAGACACACGGCCCTACCCCTGCCAGTACTGCGGCAAAAGGTTCCACCAGAAGTCAGACATGAAGAAACACACCTTCATACACACAGGTGAGTGAACACACGACAGTACACACATTCTGCTGTGAAATGCTCAGACCCCCGTTCTGACGCATGCCGTACTTTCTCCCTCAGGTGAGAAACCACACGTGTGCAAGGTGTGTGGTAAAGGGTTCAGCCAAAGCTCCAACCTCATCACTCACAGCAGAAAGCACAGTAGCTACCGTCCGTTCAGCTGCCCCCGCTGTCAGCACGGCTTCCAGCGCAGGGTTGACCTACAGCGCCACAGAGAGACGCTTTGTGGCTATGGAGACATGTACACTCATGAAACAATTAAGTAATGGATAAACTGGGTGAAGTGGCATTTGTAAATAACTTTCAATCATTTATAATTGTAAAAGTCAGAAGACTATGTGTCAAGTAATGCATGCTTAGAATTGCGAGGTGAATATCAATAAAAATAGAATGCTATTTCATCTCCTTTGTTTGTGTGTTGAGCAAGAATCTAGGACATATCCTTACAATAAAGACCAGGGCACTTTTTTCAGGAAACAAAAGTCAAAAGTCAGTAACAAATAAAATTTGGGCTATTTTTTATTAATGTTCATAGAGGAGTGAAAAGAAAAGAAAAAACTGAATTCTCAGTACCATTTCTACAGCACATCCTATAGCTGTTACTCTGATTTAAAGCTGCACTTATCGACATTTCCATGTAAACAATGGATCACAAAACAACATGTAAAATGGGCCTTGCTGACTATAAAAAACGACGGAGGAAGAAATCAGTCACAAAATACCCTTCATAATCTCCGATCAGACTTATGTGAACCTACAAACCTGCGGCCGTTTCCACTTTATCAGTAATCGCAGCCGGGCAGGCCCCCTGTAAGTTATAATTAGACTTGACACAACTTTTTATATACCCACCCTACCAATTACTTAACTCTCCTCACACTGTTTCTGTTTGTTCTTCAATACTGTAAAAGATGCCCCACTATGTTACATATATTATATGGATAGTTAGAAACGACTGGCCCACCTATCAAACTTGTTCTTCCTTTATTCACGGGGCTGTGAAAGGTTGATTCAAGTGATCAGGATTTAGGTTGTTAAACAGTTCTCCTCTCTCCATGGACTACTTAAGGGAGTCTTAAGTGATGTTTTATAACTACCGTACTCTTAGCTTAGGTAGCTTGGTTTCAGGTGCTAAGGGTAGTGTAGGTTATTACTATTACTAGAGGCCAGTTTCCTTTTTCATTGGGAATTTGGGGATAACAGACAGGGTTTCCCATTCAGCACTTCTTTTTTCTATTTTTCTCACTCTTCTTCTTCTTCTTCTTCTTACTTATTCATTGAAGTCATTATGTCAACCAGTCATGGTACTGCAGCTCTAAATGTTTTGTTCCCTTTCAATTCAATTCAATTCAATTCAATTCAATTCAATTCAATTCTATTCTATTCTATTTTATTTTATTTACAGTGCCAAATCACAACAACAGTTATTTCAAGACACATTCTTACTATAACTTTGACTGCAGCGGTAGCCTAACTCTAGTTACACTAACCACATGTGTGCAGCTATAACATAAACGTTTCTGAGCCGGAACACCAATGGCCTTAACCAGCTGGCCAAGTGCTGTAGAGTTCTTTGTTTCCTTAGAAGACATACAATTGATGTGGTTTACTTGCAAGAGTCCCATTTAACGGATGCAGAACATTGCAAATTGGGTAAACAATGGCAAAGTCAAACATTTTATTCCTCATTTACCTCTCTCTGTGGTCATTCTGATACGCAAAGGGATTCCCTTCCATGTAGAGCAAGGTGAGAAAGATAACGGGGGCAGATATATTTTAGTTGAGGGTTATATTGGAGATCAAATGGTAACTATGCTTAACATCTATGGTTCAAACCAAGACGACCTCAAATTCTATGTGAACCTCCTTCTTAAATGAACATACAATCTCATAGAGTAAACAAATGCTATTCTACGATTGACACTCTTTATTTGTGCAGTAAAAACTCATCTTGTCTCATCCTGTGAATATTAAGCAAGGACACTCTCAGACTATGCTCCTCTACTGCTTCAATTGGCTATAAAAGACTCTCATGTCGGCCCCAAACGCTAGAGGTCTCCCAACCATCTTGTTAATGACTGTGACTTTGTCAAATTAATTAATGAGCAACTGGACTGGTATCTAACAACACATAATAACTCTGCCTTTTCAACTATTGTTTGGGAGGCCCTTAAAGCCTATATAAGAGGTACTATGATAAGCCACTCCTCCCTGAAAAAGAAAAAATATCCAAACTGCACTTTTTTGAGGTGGACATTAAAGAATCTTGAAAAGTATTATTTTCAGTCACAATCACAGGCAATCTCAGATCAATTTATGGCTAAAAGGGCAGAACAGCACTCACTATGTGGAAGTTGGAAAATGTGATGGGCTGAAACAGCATCATTATGAACAGGGCAATAAAGCAGGGAAATTAATGGAATGGAAAACAACAAAGGTAGATGCTGCTAGATGTACCCTTGCCATTAGGCCGTGTAATGGGGGGGTAGGTCTGCAGGCTAGTGCTAATAAATCAAGCCATTTCAGTCTTCTACAAATCCCTTTACTCCTCACAGGGGGAGAAGAAGTAGGATATGAATGAATTCTTAAATGGTCTAAGTATCCCTAAATTATGTGAGACAACAAAGGAGGAACTTGAAAATGAGATAACCTAACAAGAGATGTTAGATGCGATGACATGATTGCTATCAGGGAAAGCTCTAGGATGGGTGGTCAATTGATGGGTTTTCAAATTATTTCTGTGAATCATTTTCCAATAAACTATTAGACCCTCTACTGGACATGTTCAATTACTCTATTGCCAATAATCGCTGATCTGAAACCCCGGAGCAGGCCCATATTATAGATTTTTCTTGAATCAAACTCAGTCCTACTGACTGGATACAAAATTTGGGGTAAAATTATAGCCACTAGTATTAAGAAAATAGTCCCTTCACTAATCAATTCAGACCAGAGATTCCTAAACATTGTGCATTGTGTCAAATCAATGGAAGAACCGGTTATAGCTGTCTCCCTTGATGTGGAGCTTTTGACCGTTTTTCAAAAAACTAAACTTTGGCACAATTTTTCTAAGAATGATCAATATATTTTACCTTTAGACTATGTCTAGAATACACACTAATGCAGAGGTTACATGTCCGTTCCCTTTATTGCGGTGAAGTGAATCATGTAATTTCTCTGTTTGCTGATGACGTAATTTTGTTCCTTACCAATATAGACTCATCTATGCCTGCTCTCATGGACCTCTTGGCGAAGTATAGCGCAATTTCAGGTTAATGTACTTAAAAGTGTAGCCATACCCCTTAACTCTCTGGCTGAAGAGATTTCTATGAGGAACTTTCCATTTCAGTGTACCACTATATTTATAACATATCTGGGTTTAAAGATCCCTAACCAACTAGACAGAATTTTCTCATTATATCATGATTCATTGCTTAAAAAGGTGGAAGGAGACCTGGACAGATGGATGCAGCTGCCTATTTCCCTAATCAGATGGGTGAACTGCATTTAGATGACAGTCCTACCAAAATTTCTGTACTTGTTTCAAACCATACCCATATCTATACATAAGAAGTTCTTCAAGAAAGAAACAGTGATATCTGCATTTATCTGGAGAAGGAAGGTCCCTAGACATCTAATTGGCATTAAAGGAACCGCATTTAGCTGGTGCAAGTCTCATGTTTCAGATCAATCTCACTTTGTACATGTTAAAGTTAAAGTTAGTCACGGAGTTCCACAGGTTCCTTGGACCGATTCTGTTCACCTTATATATGCTTCCCTTAGGAAATATTATAAGAAAGCACCCCATATATTTTCATTGTTATGCTGATTATACCCAATTATAATGATCGAACCAGAAGAAGGGTTATTTCCAGCGGCCAAAATGTTCCAGTGAAAACACAGTGAGAGGGTCAAAGTCCTGAGACTTTATCACAGACAACACCCAAAAACATGTCACGGCTATTTTAATGTCCATAGTGCAGTGGATACACATACTGTATGTTTACACATTTGCTGTCAGACAGGTGGCCGTGCAGCCCCGTCCTAAAGCATCAGCATTCAGGATCTATTTTACTCTAAATGGGACCACAATTTACTAAATGAACAGACTACTGTATTGAAGAAGACTTGAAACTAGAGATTGAGACCATAAACTGTATGAATGATGGTTTAGGCGCATACTGAGGAAGCACATCTGTCCACTTATTTTAATATACGTCTATGGTCATAACCAACCTCTTACCAAAAAAGGGCATCGATGTGAAATTGGGGGGAGGGAGATGTGTCCGTCTGGGTTATTTTTTATAGAATTAGCTTCATTAGCTCACATTAGCTCCACTGCCTGGTAGCTAGGCTAACAGAACACGTTTCTAGATGAATGGGAGTGGGAGTCCCCTGTCTCTAGCGGAGATTACACCGGCGTGAAGTGCAGCCAGCATTTATGATCTCTGACTTAAACTGATATTCAACACAGTTCCATGCTCATTGACTGTCAAACACCGACCCTCACAGCCCAAATCCTCCCGGTGCTCCAGATTAGCCTCTAGTGTCTGACTCATCGATAGCAAGCTGTACTGCAAGTCATGGTGCAAGTGCAGCTATCTAATTAGCATAACAAAGCTAACGTTAACATGGTGTGTTCTTAAACCATCTGTTTGTACAGTTGATCTTGTCAGCTATAGTAACACCACCACATGAATGACCACAGTCCAGGTCGAGATGACGGAGTTAGCATGCTAATGATGCTAATCCTGACAACTAGCCTCCAAGGTGAACTGTCACTCAAGAGACCACGCCCCTAATTATTCATAAACTTTAACCTCTAATAAAATAAAAACTAGCCTGTTAAAAAAAAATATTCACCCTCCTAAGTGTTTGCATGAAGATTTGACTTAAACATACAGACTAGAATGTTTTTTTAGTAGGTTTAATGATGCTGTGAAAACGGCCTGTTTAACATGGGGGTCAATAAGAAACTTCTGTGTTGTGCAAACTGCCCCTAGTGGCCACTCAGAGAACTGCAGTTTTGTCACTTCCTGATTGGATCCACCAGGAAGTCGCTGTGGGGGGGGGGGGGGGGGGGGCTTTGTCATAACACATAACATAACATGTCCACTATGAAATTAAGACTCTGTAATGTGTAAGAATCTGGCAGATAATTTGTCTTTTCTCTCTTTCTCTCTTTTTTCTTTCTCCCAAACAGGTGCAGACAGATGTCTGTCCTCCTGTCTGTCCCACGTTCCTGTCTGTTAAAGGGAAGGATTTCAACGCCGCCGTGTGCACAAAGGGGGAATTGTTTGGTCTCTGTAAATCATAAATAAATCTGTGTGTCCTGAGATAACTTTTGTTATGATTTGGCACTGTAAATATAATTGAATTTAATAGAATTGAATAGAATTAAGATTAAAACTCTGTACAACACCATGGAGGACTGAAACTTCCTGACTTTCAACAGTATTACTGAGCAGCCCTTGGGCTAAGCCAAGCTTGTTGCTTTGGCAGACAGAGCTAGTAAACCCTCCTGCTTAGAAACAAACTGAGCAGTGCCACATTTCAGATGTACTGCTGGCCAATATCCCTTTTATCCGGTCATACCACACTTTGAATCTTAATAGTGTTATTGTACTACACAGTAATACCCCTTTCATACCAACCAAGCTTTACCAAATGTACCAAAATGTGGCACAATCAGGGAATTAAAAGGTTTGGGGACCTTTATGAGAATAACATTCTCATGACTTTGGAACAGTTGTGTACATCCTTTCATCTCCCATCTACTCATTTCTTCAAGTACTTACAGATCACACACTTCATGAGAAGTGAAAACTACTGTACACTCCCCTGAAGCCCCTTACGATTGATAATATTCTTAAAGATGTTACGCACAACAGAGGTATCGTATCCTTAAATTGTAATTCCGGCGCAAAATTATACCATAGTCTTTTTTGGCACTTATTAAATAAGCCATCGAAACAGGTTTTTTTGTGTAACAACTACAAACGGAGAAATCCAGAAGTCGCTAACAGCCGGACGTGGCTAACACTGATTAGCTCTGGGCAGTACGGTGAAGGCATTCAGACGTCTTTTTTAACCACTAATACTGCTGAAAATAACAGCAAACCTCTGCAGCAGCATGAGAAGAGTCCCCACACAGAAAACAAAGCACCAATAGGCTCCTTACTTTTGGATTGACTTTGGTAATCCACTTGAATGAACTTTACTATGAGAGGAGCTGGTACAGGGGCCAGTAGGTAAATCTTTCAAAACACTCTTAATAAACTCCGTCGTTGGTGTTTCGTTTTATCTGGTGAAAATTATGTTTTGAGCATTTTCAACTTTAGTGTGCACCTTTTACCTAACTAATTTATATTGTAATCGTAAAAAAAAGAGTTTAAAGAGGTAGTGCACTATTGAACTCAATGTTATTGAGCTTTAAACTAAATGATATGACTGTACTGTAATGAAACACACCAGTGCTAGTGTTAATGTTAGTGTTAATTTCTCACCAAATTTATAAAAAGGTTTATTGTTGAAAGTGGCTCAACAAGTTCCCCCCTGTTTTAAATCAGCCCTGACCCTGAAAGTTCATTAGTGAGGTAGAATCGACCAGCGGGGAGGTCTCTATGTCAACAAATTTAAGTGTTAAAGACTTCTAATCTGAGGTGGGCAGATCCCTTACCCTTCCCCTCTCTGAGCCCCTTGGACACTTTGTTGCATTTTTCAAAATAGGCTCAGACCTGGGGGCGAAGATACACTTTCATCAATTCATCTAAGTCACTATGAAATGAGATTTTATGTGATGGTGGATTATACAGGATTTCAATGTTAAAATTCATCTTGGGGGCTAATACTACATTGAGGGCTAAAAATGTGTCCAGTTTAACTTTGTTACATTTTTACAAGTGCCTTTGACACTTTTATCCTGCTAGCTTATCCTTTCCATAGCAAACCTTATTTGGGTTTCATGTGATTTGAGAGTGGAAGAAATCATCATGGGTCTCAGCATGTTTAATACATCTTATTTGCAACATAAACACAAAATAATTCATATACAGATAAATTCAGTTTCCAGCTTATTCACAGTTACAACACAAATAGTGACACTGACTCTGCAAAGCATTGACTTCTTAAACAGGTACACACAGTAACCTCTAAGTAATCTCTAAAGGCGATGATGATAATGATAATAATTATGATGTGGTTTCTGTATGACTCCAGACAAGTTTAGATCCTGTTGAATCCAGATGAACGTCACTTTTGAAATGACTTGACGCAGAATGGCCTGCAGCGTTAAACAAGTTTTCACTTTGAATCAAACATCTGACTTTTCACAATGCGGTGATGAGTAAGTGCTACTGTATTCACATGGTTTCAGTCCTCTTGCATTTTCTGCTGCACAACGATGAGGAGTGCACAAACACACACATGCAGCTGTGCTTGCTCACACACAAGCTGTTAGAGTATCTGTCCTAGTTCTCCTTTCTCAGATTTGCAGGAAATCCTGAGAAAGAGATAAAAGAATAAAACTGTTCAGACCTATCTGGCGTATCAGAGTTGAAATCTGCAGGTGCTTGCCTAATGCTGATATATTTTCTCCAACTGCCGGTGCTTCTAACCACAACAGTTTATTGAAACATTACATCATTTGACATCCGGTTCACTTGCCAAGCTGGAGAACCTTGTACAGTTTTACTCTTTAAGCTTGTGTTTAATTTGAACAAGGGATTGTGGGACTTATGACTGACTGAAAATGACGGTGTAAATAACGGTGGTAGTAGCTGACCAAGCTTTTGTCTATGCAACGTGATGCTGTGTGTTGCTGACATTTATCATTTGGACTTATGTCATTACAAAGGTCTAGATGAACCCTCAGAACATGGAAGAATCTATTTCTCAACGGTCATATTCAAGATAACAAAGGTGCACAAAGCTGTCAAGAAACGTTACACATACATTTCAATTTCAATTTCAGATTTATATCTGTGTCAGAACCATAAATATGTGCACGGTTTGCCATAGCTGTGTGGGGATTAAAAATCTTAAGATATTATATTATGATTGGTATTATCTCATTGCGGTGTAACATTAATATTAATTATCAATCAATCTCAATTTAGGTGAGTTTATATGCTTCAAACTGTTCATTTGACATGTATTAAGTCCAGTGTTACCACAGAAAAAGATTCTATTTGCGGTGGTAAGTGAGCGGGAAAGGGAGATCTTCAGTTAGACGTCCCGCTGTAGCAATTATAATTCACGCAGTGCAAACCACAGGTCAGACCTCAGATCCTTGACTGCCCCCACTCAGGTTAGACATATTGCTGCTGTTTGTGCTGCCTGAATCCTAGTAGACAGAGCCACTAAGGGCGCACTCACACTGTCCATCCGTACAGTGCCCCGTGCTTTAGGGTACTTGTCCCCCGCTCCCACTCCCCCCGCGGGCCAGGCCCATTTGTACTCACACTACCTGGGCCTCGGCGAATGCTTCTTGCTACCTATACGTCATCACGTCATCACGCCGTAACACGTCACACGCATTGATGACATCATCGAGTTTTTGTGCGTCTTGTCCGACTGTTTTTGAATAATTTCATCCGACCAAATCGGCAGTAAACACTCCACCTCCGCATCACACCAACGTGAACCTTTCGCCGCCATTGTTTTAAATGTCAGCGCATGGTCAGTCCTTTTTTCGATGTCCGAACAGGCGCAAAAAACCCACCTCTCCCAAACGGCCCGTGGACGCCAGGCGTACCGTGCCTAGATGCAGTACGGTTGCACTCACACTAGTCAAAAGAACTAGACTTTACCCGTGAAACATGCTGGGGCACGGTACGGATGGACAGTGTGAGTGCGCCCTAAGTAACACCATCCGCCACCTTTGGCTTTCCTCCCCAGCAAAATCTTTGCTAGGTTGGTAGTTTCAAACTGTCAGCTCCATTACGCTCCATCTCCACTATTGGATTTGCTGGAGCAGCTGGAGTCATGACAACGCCAAAGATGGAGATGGCCTGAGCCACCGGGAACCGCCCCCTGTGAGCTTCATTTTGGCTCTTCAGAAACATATGGCTGACGTAGAGACTAAGTCGTTATTTTAAACAGTCTATGTTGTAACGTAATTTCTTTTTAACCCCATACACCCAGATTAGTAGTACTCCCCAACACCTTTAAACAGACTGTGGTGTAAAATTGGTGATTTTCCCCTTTAAATGACCATCCTCATCAGATCTTACCTCTACACTGAGCTGGAGGAAAAATCAGAAGATGACAGTGGATTCCAGACGCTGTGGCCGTCATGAGTGTGGTTTGTTAAATGAATTTCTCCTCCAAGTGATACTGGACGTGCCCCTTCAAAAGATTTGATACTGTATAATTATAAACTGAAGTCCCTTTACAGTGTCTCCACACAACAACAGATGGAAAATACCATCAGCTACTGTATAACGAATAGCTCATCATGTTTAATGTGTAACCTGCAAGATCATCATTTATTTCATTTTTTCAAAATGTGTGAGAAGGTGTGAGAATGTGTGATCTGCACCAACCCCCGCCCAACAGTGACTACAGGCCAGGTAAAGAGGCAGCTGGAAAGACTGCATCAGTGAAAGCCTGCAGGCCGTGATGGTATCCCACCCAGGATCCTGAAGACCTGCGGCAGTCAGCTGTCGCCTGTACTTGGACATCTGTACAACCTGAGCCTGAGTCAGGAGAAAGTCCCATTGCTGTGGAAGACCTCTTGCTTGTTCCCAGTCTGCAAGAAGTCGCGGCCATCCGAGGACAAAGGTGAGGATGTTTCTGGAGCCTTTGCAGTTTGCCTATCAGCCCCGTTTAGGAGTGGATGATGCAGTCATCTACCTGCACCATGTAAACACCTAAGCCTGGGTAAAAGCGGAGTTCTCATACCCCGGTTAACAGACCTAGAGAACTTCTTTAGTACCCCGATTATTTGTGCATGTAAACAGCCTTCCCGGGTTACTAGTGTGTTAAGCGTTTACCTATGCTCCTTGGGTTATAACTCCCCCTCCCCATTCTGCGGCAACGGCGCCGAAAACAACATGAAAAAAACTAGAACAAATAGAGCTTTACCTTTAAACTTTGCCACGGAAAGAAACATCACTACCAAGAAGACCTGTTTCGGTTGTAATTCTGTCCAAAAGTTGCCCCCCCCCCCCCCCCCCCGCTTGGAGGGGGGGGGGGGGGGGACCGGGAAAAGGGGAACCCGGGAAAAAAAGGGTGAGTACAGGACACTGGAAGGCAACTTTGTAGTGTAGTCCGAACAGAATCACCTGAGGCTGAATGTCAACAACCGGAGACCGGAGAAATGGTGATCAACTTCGGCAGGAAGAAGATGATGCCTGTGGTGGTGGAGATGGAGGACTACAAATACTTGGAGTGGTGATCGACAACAGACTGGACTGGAAATCTAACACCGAGGCTGTGTACAAGAAGGGGATGAGCAGACTCTATTTCCTGAGGAAGCCGAGATCCTTCAACGTGTGCAGCAAGATGTTGGAGATCTTCTACCAGTTGGTTGTTTATTATTTGTTATTTCCTTTGCTGCTGTGTGTTGGGGCAGCAGCATCAGAGCCATCAACAATGTCGATAAGTAGACTAATCGTTCTAAATGACTTCCACTGGTCGACCAAGAAAATCCTTGGTAGCTCTAGTTACTGTGTGTAATGCTACTGCTGCACTGCGATTTCCCAGCTTGGGATCAATAAAGTATTACTGTAAGTATAAACTATCTCACTATATATATATCTTTAACTGGTGGTTGTTATGATGTTTTCAGTGTCCAGTAGGAAGTGCTTCATGTAGTTTGCCCGACTCTGGATAAGTAGCCGAAAATCCCCAAATTCCCCCAAACCCAAATTACCCCACTGAAAGAAAGCTTCCATGGACTGGGTGTGAATTTCTACTATGTTACTTGTACATTAATCACTGATCAACATTAGCAAAACAGATATAAATGGATGTGATGATGATAATTACTTTAATTTTGTCCATCGCATGACTTCAGATTTTGGATGATAACATATTTTGTAATCATAAATTGACAATAGGAGGCTTATCTCATTACCTGTATAGTAATAGATGCACCACAGCCCCCCCATCAGGCTGACACCCATCACGAAGGCAGCAAAGACAATGCCGACCACGGGCCCTGTCTGCATCACAGAGCCTAGACACAGTGTTCATGAGGGAGTGTGACAGAAGGTTAAATAGTCTCTCAGTCACTTCGAATAATGTCCAAAGAAATGATACTCACTACTGGGCTCTGGGTCTGGCCTGGCCACTGGGGAGACACTCAGCCTCTTGGTCCTTTGGCCGACAGGGGGCCCCAGCAGTTTGGGTGCCAGTGAACTAATAGCCTGGGTAACCACCATGGGCCTGGAGAGGTTTCTGATCTCACACTAAGATGGGAGTACAGGAAAAGGCATGTTCGTTAGTAATGCTGTTCTCATCCTGCAGTGCTGTGAGGGAACGTGAGTGCAGTCCTTTTTCATACTGCACAGCATTTTCTACCTATGATATAAAATGAAACAAATTTCTCCAAGTCTGTCAGACATTGAATAGTGACCATTTTCCAGTTACATTAAAGTTGTACTCCGTAAGATTTCCATCTATCTAATTTCCTTTTAAAGAGTGAGTTAAAACAATGGTGATTGATCATTTGACCCACTAATAAAAGCACTTGTTGCCTTTTTGCTGAGTATTCCAATATCAGTGTCTGTGGAGACATTCCCTCCATGGATGTAAATAGGCCGCCATGTTAGTGACGCTGTTGACGTTGGTTGGTCTGTCGGCCCAGATGAGTCACCAACGGTTATGCTGCGTTTACTTGTTATCGGAAATCAGAAATTCCAACTGCTGAGTCAGGCTTGGAGTAAGGGCAGAAATGTAATAGCAACACTGTATTTAAGAGGGTAACATTTAGGGAATGGACTGGAAGTAGAGACGTGAATGTGTTCAAATAAAGTTTACAAAAGAGCAAAAAAAAAATACAATTGACAACACACAAAGTGACCATGAACGTGACAAGATGGAGGCTCTGAACGAACAGGCTCACCTGCAGTTACATCTTACCGCTAAAGGGGCTGCTAGAAGTAACATATCTCAATTCTTATGGAGTACAACTTTAGGCAATAATTTGGGCAAATATGATTATTCGTATTCTTGCTGAGAGTTTGATACAAAGATCGATACTTACATGTCTGAATGGTTACCATGAAGCTACTGCTAGCAGCCGCTTAGCTTAGCACAAAAGCAGGAAACAGCTAGTCTGGCTTTGCCCAAAGGTAACAAATACATGTACCATCGCTGCTGAAGTCTTGTCTTTTTTCCCCGTAAGACTAGCAGGCAACTTACATGGAGTACACTGTGTATCCTATGTACTCGCTTGTTTAGTGTGTTCATTTCAACAGGGTAGTGTTGTATTGCTTCTTCTCAGTCTTAACTTACATTTGTATAGTTAACTGTTGGCTGCATCTTACTCACCCTCCATTTTCACCAGTTTGAAAATATGTTGGTGGTTCCATAGCTTCTGATACATAGCAAAGATGGCGACTTTTGAGGGTGAGTAGTGTCCAGCGTTCCACACTCCACCTTCTGACCGTTATGGGTGATTTGTGAGACTTGTCGTGCACTGCATTTTCACCGACTTTGTCAGTGTGAATGCACGATGCACTCAAAATAGTAGGTATTGGTCTGGAAGGAAGTGATTTGGGACACAACATCTTTCTTGGCAGTGAATTCCCGAAGCCTTAGCTTGTGTAGTAAGGGAAATATCTGATTTGAGACTGAGAGGTTAGGTCTACAGAGCTCTCAAGTTTTGAAGACAGGCAAGAGTGACATTTTCCTGTATTGCATGTGTGACACTTGAGAGGTCTGGGTCTGCTATCCACAGTCAAAAACAGAACAAGAAAGGCTGGTACCAAAAGTGAGCCGAGACAAACGGAGCCGTACCACGCAGTGGAAACACAGCATTAGTTACCTTTAGACAGAGCCAGGCTATGTTTTCAGTCTTTATGCTAAGCTAAGGTAACAAACTACTGGCTCTAGCTTATATTTAGCATGTGGTATCTTTTCCCTTAATGCTTTTGACTGAATGCTTTATTCTGCACCTGTTTGGGGCCATGAAATATATTTGAAGTGTTTAAATAGTTTCTGTACCTGATGGCTGGGTGATCTAGATACAAGTGGAGGGATATGTACGCCGCTCTCACAGTCATTCTTTACTGTTTCCTTCTTGGGTTTCCCTCTGTCCGAGCCAGAGATACACAGGAGCAGACTGCAGTGGAGGAACTGCAAGGAGTTATTATAAACTGGTCGCATGATGAAACTAAATCTCAGGGGCTGGATCTCCCCCTCCTCTTCCTTATTTGTGCTACTCTTTTCCATGCTAGTTGGTGCTCCTCTCCCTTTTCTTTCAACTTTGTGTGGTAGTGGGACATCTCCATCTCTGCCTTTTTCCAGTCCATCTATCTCTTCCTTTTCCTCTTGCAGTTCACCATCACCTTCGTCCTCTTCCCCCTCTTCATCTTTTGTCCTTGCAGTAAGGGTCAGTGAAGGGTCTGAAGAACAGCCGTCCCTTATTACAGTCCAGAAAAGAGACTTTTTGGGGTCTGACAGAGGAGAGACCACACATGACCTCACCTCAACAACATCGATGAAGGTTCCTTTGGCTGAAATCTGCAGTAGGACAGATAACAAAAACATTGATGAAGAAGTCACTGTAGTTGAATGATGTTTGAGTGAGTGCTTAGCATATCTCATACACATCATTTGCTGTGAGCAAGATGTCTATTAGAGTTTAGAATAATTAAAAAATCAATACAAATGTAGTTCTTGACTCCAAAGAATTGGGTGTTGACAGCATGCATCAAATAAGCACAGAACATATACACCACACACACACACACACACACAC
Organism: Echiichthys vipera; assembly: GCF_963691815.1. Classification (NCBI taxonomy): domain Eukaryota; kingdom Metazoa; phylum Chordata; class Actinopteri; order Perciformes; family Trachinidae; genus Echiichthys; species Echiichthys vipera. Next base: position 24,094,340 of record NC_139842.1, read on the forward strand.
ATACACACACACACACACACACACACACACACACACACACACACACACACACACACACACACACACACACACACACACACACACACACACACACACACACACACACACACACACACACACACACACACACACACACACACACACACACACACACACACACACACAGACCTCAACATAGACACGGTGGTTGGCAGTTATGACACAGGGGCCGATCCGTCTCTGCTCGTAGCTCTCGGTGACAAAGAGCTTCAAAATAAGGACAGGCCCAGATAGGTGTCTGGGTGTCGGTAGGGGGCTCAGTCCTTGATGAGGCTCTGGACCCTTGGGTGTCCAGGGTACTAGCCCTGCCTCATCACCATCTGCGGCCGTTGGGGCTGCAGTAAAACAGCTGAACTGAGAGGAGAAACAGGAGATTAAAAATATTTGATGAACGAGGGAAAATATTTGTATTTGTACCCAAATGAAGAAATATTTAGTTATCTCACATGTATAGTAATTGGACTTTTGGACTTCATTTCTGTGTCAGTGAGTTTCAGAATGGTCTGAGGGTTGTCTCTCCATAGTAACACCTGTCCACAGAGGAGGCACAAGAGAGACAGTGTGATATACTGCTACTTTGTATGCCCTGTGTTCTACATTGGTGCTCACCCTAACGACCACAAGGTATACTCATTAAGGACCAACAGAAGATTACAGAGTCAAAGTAACATCCTCACCCACAAAAAGGATGACTGTTGATTGTGCAAGCAGTTTAAAACAAACTATATTTACGCTTGCTGTCTATTGGCGACCTCTAATGGCCATGGTCATTATTACAGGAGCAAACAAGGAAGTAGGGTAACGTAGCTATAGGAGCCCAAAGCTCTGCATAGTGAGGTAGGTGGGTGGTGGTGGATGGGTCAAACCAACACAGGACTTAGACACAGGAGACCAGAGTGTGCATGTGAAAACAAATGTTTGAGGCAATCGACCCTATTGTATCGTTTCAGTATAAAAAAGGAAGAAGAAGCTCTCTCTCTCTTTCTGTCTCTCTCTCTCTCTGTCTCTCTGTCTCTCTGTCTCTCTGTCTCTCTCTCTCTCTCTCTCTCTCTCTCTCTCTCTCTCTCTCTCTCTCTCTCTCTCTCTCTCTCTCTCTCTCTCTCTCTCTCTCTCTCTCTCTCTCTCTCTCTCTCTCTCTCTCTCTCTCTCTCTCTCTCTCTCTCTCTCTCCCTCTCTGTGCCTCTTTTGTTTGTCTCTATTTTTAAAAAATCATTCATTATCTTCCCTCCTTCCACTTCTCTCCCCCTTAGCCGCGATTTTCTCTCACTTAATTGTGTGTGTGTGTGAGTGCAACATCCCATTTTTAGGCTTTCAGTCAGAACTGTTCTGGTCATGATGACCTGAGTCAGAACTTCCACTTACCACAATTTTAAGTGAACATTATGTGCCTTGTGTTTTTGGCTCTACCACTGCCTGATAAACTGACCTTAAAGTGTAATCATCCCATGGTTTTTTTCAGCACTTACACGCATCCTTCCTTTTGGATTGTATTTGGTAATTGACTTGAATGGACTTGCCTACAAGATGAGCTCCGGGTTTGCAATTGCCTTGTTGGTGCTTTGTTTTCTGTGTAGTAGTGTTAGCCACGTACAGCTGTTAGCGACTGTTAGCAACTCTCCCGGATTTCTCCGTTAATAGTTGTTACATGAAAAAAACTGTCTCAATGGCTTATTTGATGTATGTAAGTGCTGAAAAAGTCCACGGGATGATTTTACGCCGGAATTACACTTTTACACTACTTTGAATTCAGACTTGCTCCCGTCTGTGCCCTAAAAGCTTCACGTATTCTGCTGTTTTCTCCTTCTCAAACAACATTTCTAATTTTTCTGCCTCTGTTGGTTTGTGTAAATTACATGATACAATGATAACATGTAAAATATCAACTTGAGTGAAAAAAGAAAAAAAAGATAATATGATTTTTTTTGTTAAATAAACCTGTTCAATTTGGTACAACATACTTAAAGATAGCATTTTTTTCTACATCAATAAACCCTTTCTGTCCAAACTGCTTAGCTCACCATGTTTTTGTACTGCACCCCTCGAGGCTGTCCCAGCAGCAGACCCTCAGTCCCACAGGAAATGACTGGGAACACCAACAGGAAATGAGTCCCATTGGACTGAGCCTGGCATGTCGAGTCTCGTAGAGTCACGGCAGCCACTGGGAGAGACAAGCGCTGAAGGAGCGACATAACTTTGAAAATGAAACAATAATACTGGACCATTTTCAAAAATGTTGTTACATATATGGAACAAATAGGGTCCAGGATGAGACACTCCTCTTTAACCCTATTAGAACATCTTACTGTTAAGTTTTTTTGCAAGTTTAGAGTCATAATCTGTAAGATTTGAGATACCTTGTTTCTAGCAGCCTCTTTGGCGGTATGATGTAATTGCCTTGTATCGTGCCGTACTCTCATTATATAAATATCCAGATGGGAGACATGCATAACCTGACTCCGCCACAGGGATCGATTCTCATCGTATCAGCATATCCATCTGGGTACTCTGGTTTGGAGATCTTTTGGGAAGGGGCGAAGATACTGGTTGCTGATTGGATAAACCATCTGTCTATCACCAACATACGGGCCAAATCAACCAATCAGATCAACGAAGCGTATGACGTACTAACAGCGTGGAGGCAAAGCTCAGAAAGTAGACAACATGTGGGTAAAGGATATTTGCCGTCGGTGTATCGCAAATTTATGGATAAAAGGCACAATTTCAGGTGCTTGATCCATATTCAACAGAAGGATCACAGAGAAAAAAGTGAGCACCACCAGCAAACCAACCGCTGCTGATTGACGTAAACAGCGTCACTAACAGAGCGCTGCATTTGAATTTTGCACGGGAATGTCGCCTTAGATACGGAAGTGTATATCTTGGCAAAGCAGCAAGTACAAGTGCTTTTATTAGTGGGTCATATGATCAATAACCATTGTTTTAATTCACTCTTTGATAGATAGGAACTTATTAGACAATTAACCGGAGGAAAACCTTATAGATTATAACTTTAGACAAATGTTCACCGTTATGTTGTGGTAGCTAGCTTCTCTCTTCATGAATTATTTACATCTAACACTACATCTAACTGAGGTATGAAGACCTGCAGGATGTGTTGGTCTACGGTCACGCTGAGGCGTCCGTCCTCACACTGCACCGTGAAACTCTCTTGGCCTCCTCCTGCTCTGCTTCCACTTTTGAGCCACTGCCCCAGCCTGTGACGTTCAGCCCAGGGAGGCCTCACAACCAGAGGGTTCATCACTGCAACCACGTCTGTGGTACAGACAGAGAGGAGACACGGAGACAGCCATGCAGAGACATTGAATAGTCACACTTAAACTTCAATACCCTCATTCAACATATATGATGGAAATATTTCATTTCTCATCCTCCAAAAGGGACACAGAACACCAAGCAAACAATTCTCCTATACATGAAGGGCGTTGGCAAATACTAAAGGGGGGATTTCAAAATAAAACTTAAACGTTCAGGTCACTCACACAGTGATGGAAACAAGAGACACACAGGGGTCCTGACCTGTCCAGCGCCCAGCCAGCTGGATCACAAAGCGATTGGCCAGGTCTGCCTCAGTGTATGAGGTCACCTTGGGGTAGCCCCTCTCACGGGCCCACACAAGAAGGTCAGATATGGTAGACAGGTCAGAGTTAAGTGTACTGGACAAGGTGAGGTCAGGCTCAGATGGGTAGGGTGGGGATACACTGTTGGAAGACTACGCAGAGAGAGAGAAGACAGATACGTCATAACAAGTACATAATCAAAGTACAATGAAGTAAAAGACAAGAATGAGATATTGCAACATGTAAAAAAACATAAATGTGACTCTTCAGGAGGTAATCCATCACATGATCTGCCTGTGACATAGCCTTGGGGTTTCTGTAGAGGTAAAGGTTTGTTTGGTCTCAATCTCAAACTCCATCAAGTGTCAGTTACAGTTTACTGCAGCCTTAACATTCAAATCTGGACAAGGTGGAGCTGAGGAGGGATGGGGAAGTGGCTTCCACCATAGCTGAACATGAAACATGAAAATAATACACCCATGGGGCATTTTGAGGGGTACAGAATGAAAGAATGGCTTTTCCATCTGAATTAACATTAAAAAAAATTTGATAGGTTTGACAATGACTTTCTGTCCCATTCTTTTTCCATGGTAGCAGCCAATAGCGTTGGACGTTGCTGGTTGCCAGGGTTGTCTGTTGTTGGGTGCAGCTACTGTAGGCTGGCACTGGGTGAAATGGAGTTTTCCAATCCTGCAGCTGTTTCGGAGCCTCAGTGAAGGGGGCGTTATTTGTCCGAGCAGCTGAGTGAGCGGGGACGGGCAAAAACCAGAGTCAATATAGGCCGAGCATTCACTCCATGGACTGAGAGAAAGGAGAGAAACACCATTCAACACACGCCCAAACGGATACGCTTCTCCTTGATTGCTAACATCACTTTCATCTTTACTGTGTTCTGCTCAACACCAACGGCTAACGGTAAGCTGGAGAACACAGAGGGAACCCACGCAGACATGGGGAGAATATGCAAACTCCACACAGAAGGGCTCCAGCCCGGATTCGAACCGGTAACCGTCTTGCTGTGAGGCGACAGTGCTAACCACCATACCTCCGTGCCGCCTACCTGGCAACCCGACTGCTGGAATTATTCGTTGTGGCAACTACGATCTTGAGACACTACATGGCCGTGTTCTGCTCATTCTCCATATTCAACCTTTAATATATAAGTATTTAGAGCAGCAGGATCGGCTGAGTGTATAAACGGGACTTTGACACCACCTATCCTCTTTAGTAAAGTAATTCTTCTTCTTCTTTACTGCGCAGACAATTTAAAAAACAACTCTCCATCAGGCAATAGCCATTTAAATCAGATGACAAATTGTGATCCAAAGAAGGGATGGGGCCCTTACATGAACAGAGATGTGACCATGGACACCATGAGCAATAATGGCCCAGTTGACTGGCACAGAGCTGCTGAGAATCAGCACAACCGTCTGGGTCCTTGTGTCGGCCACCGGGGGCACAAGAGTGACAACCACCTCGACTTGGAGAGATCTGAAGGTGACGGAGTGAGACAAGACTGAACTCTGTATGGCTGAACAACAAACATAAGATGCTATGGTAAGGACTTTCCGAGGCTGCATGTTCTCACCCACAGAGCCCTGAGCCTGCTGAATGGAGCTTGATCACATGGACTTCAGGGCTGATCCCACCTGCTAATGTGTCAGCGCAGCCCTGCACTTCCTGTGGCTGCAGCTCAGAGGTCATGTAGTTGTGAGAGAGGAACATGGACTGCAACTGGCACACAGCTGGCAGGGCTGGATCTGTAATATGGAGACAAAGCCAGAGGGTTTCACAAGACCTGAGCCTAGCATTCTGTGTATTACAGTATGTCAGGGGAGAGGGCAGATGAGAGAGAATGACATGAATTTTAACCTAGAGACTATCAAACCAGTGCACAGATGTTTAGGTTAAAGTAATAGTTGACATATTGGGAAATGTGTTTGTTTGCTGTCTTCTAGAGGGTTTGTTGGGGAGATTGATAGCGCCAAAATTGAAAAAATTCTTAAAAGGTCAAACTTCAGCTATATTCTTTATTTTCATTATATTCTTTTATTTGCACTGTCACTATAAATATTAGGAGTGTCACAAATCTCTAAATCCACGATTTAATTAGACTTTCCATTTTAAGGCCACGATTTGATGACATTTTTGATGACATTTTCTTTCTAATACTGACAACTATATGTATGATATCCCAGCCATATTTTTGGGGGATGTACCACACTAATAGCCTTTTGAGACCATCCTGATCTCTGAGCTTTATTGTATTTTACTCACGGATCAGTCTGGTAACATGCGGCAGAGAAAAGCTGGAGAAGTTTGCCAAGTGACCAAACCAATCAGCGTTGGTTTTGTTGCGAATTTAAGTGTGGACTGAACAGACAGAACCTGACGACCGTGGTAGAGAGGAGGATGCTGTCCAGGCTCTAGTCTATCCTGGACATTGTCTCCTACCCTCTCTATGACACACTGGCCCAGCAGGAGCACCTTCAGCAGAAGACTCCTCGCACCCAGATGCACCACAGAGCGCCACAGGTAATCTTTCCTGCCTGTGGTCATTAAACTATACAATGCATCCCTTGGAGAGTCTGTCACCTCCTCTCTGTGATTTAAACTCAACTATAGACAATCTGTTCTATTGCACATTAGTCTGGTATTTTCGATCTTGTTTATATTTCTTAAAAGTGTTTTAAAATATATGTTTTCATCAGTATAATATGTGTTGTCTGTATAGCTGGAGTTTCGTAGCAAAAAATAATTTTCCCTGGGATTATTAAAGTATTTCTGATTCTGATTCTGAATTGAAAGCTCATTTCAATGGTTTTAGAATTGAAATAGTGACACCGCTAATAAATATGCAGTAAACCTGACTGAAGACTGAATGCTTGTTCAACTGTCCCTTAAAATGATATATTGTATATATAATTTTAACTTCAGTAAAGGTGACATTAAAAAGGTTGATATTAATGTAACACTTTAATGTCTGGTTTCTGGGTGCCTTACCCTCTCCCAGTAGGACGTAGACTCGATTGCCGTGTGTTGTGTGTGTCAGAGAGGACAGGTTGCCATGGTGTTTCAGAGCCCAGCGGTGCAGCGCGTGTGGATGAAAAGGTAGCGAATGTATCATCTGGACATTCAAATGCAGGGTGTGTGACTGCACGCTGGAGTTCAAGGACACCTAGCAGATTAGGGCAATGAAGAACATGACATGGATGTAGCTTACAAACAGTGTACACATTATACTGCACATCATTTAAATGTGCACTCAATCAAACGAGAACTGATAGTGACACTGAGGAAGTCGTATGTGACTGACCTGCACCAACACTGGCAGGTAGGAGGGCAGTCTCTCCGCCTCCAGCCACCAGGTGACTGGGAGCTTGGAGCTGAGCAGAAGGTGGAGGGTTCTGAGAGGTGAGGGGGACGGAGACAAAGGCTTCAGCAACACCAACACCTGCAGTCAGAGGACAGGGGTGTGATGTGGTATAGTTACAAAGCCAGTCATCATGTTAGCAGAAGTAACTCAGTCCATGGGGATTAGGTTTGGGAAATGAGGAGAAGACCCTCTGGAAGTGTGTATGCGGATGGGAGAAAGTGACCAGATTCATTGGGTTGCGAATCCACCAGGGGAAGTGAAAGTGTAGGCAGAAGGACCAACAGCAACCTTGCACTACCCTGGCAGGTGAGACAAGAGGGACCAAAATCCAGGTAGAAAATCCACAGAGCCGATGGACCCAATGTTGCAGTAGGCAAAGACGGCACAGAGGAAGAAGGCCCACCACTGTAGGACTAGACCCAGTCGCCACCAACTCACACAGAACAGAGCCAAAAGCAGAGACCAAGAATCCAACTAAAAAGAGCAAACTCAAATGGCCAAAGTCAAGTGAGGCAGAGGCATGGCGTATGTTAGAAACAGATCTGGTCTAGAAACTGGGGGAAACATTGCAAGGAGGTGTGGATGCCAAGCTCAATCAGGTTTGGGACATCCTGTACCAGGATGGCAAGGACATGTTTGGCTAAGAGACCTCCAACCAGAAGACCAGTCAAAGAGAGAAGGGAAGGAGGGAAAAGGAGATTGACCATCTAGTGCAAAGGCGCAGGCAACTCCATAAGAACTGGAGGAAGGCAGCATAGGAAGGGAAAGAGGGCCTGAAAACCCTATGGGAGGAGGTCAGACAATCCTTATGAGAACCGCCTGGAAAAACTAATGCATTACATCTGAATGGCAAAGAGCAGTCTTCATTCCCAAGGAAGCGAACTCCAAAGACATCAGCCAGTTCAGGAACATCGCCCTGATGAATCTGGAAGGAAAAATCTTTTTCTTGATGCTGGCAAAAAGGATGACAACCTACTTGCTTGAAAACGGCTACATAGACACCAACTGCCAGAAAGCAGGAGTCCTAGGCTTCCCAGGGTGTGTCAAGCACTCCACAATGATCTGGAACCAGATCCAGATGGCAAAAAAGGAGCAGACGGACCTCCATGTCTTCTGGCTCGATCTAGCAAACGCATATGGATCAGTCCCACACCAGCTGATCAACTATGCCATAGAGTTCTTTCACATGCCTTCCTGCATCAAGACCATGGTTGCATCCTACTTAAACGACCTGCAGATGTGCTTTGCTCTCCAAGATTTCACTACCGGATGGCAACAGTTGGAGGTAGGCCTCGCTATGGGCTGTGCCATCTCTCCCATCTTGTTTGTGGCAGTATTCTTTTCTGAGCAACCCATAAAAAGCCTTGGGAGGCACTACATGGCAGAACTTTTGGACAAACAGATGGGGAGAACCGTGTTAAAACAGCTCTAAGACGGCCTGGCAAAGAATGACCAAAGCCAACTCCCAGGTAAGTACAACGTCTGGTGCTACCAGTTCATACTCCACAGAAGAGTGATATGACCCCTGAAAATGAGTGAAATCCCCTCATCCACCACAAGTAAGATGGATGGAAAGGCATACTCATTCATCAGAAAGTGGTTGGGGCTGCCACGATGCCTCTCTGAAACGGGCCTGTTCGAAAGGGACACCCTCCAACTTCCGCTCCAATCCATCAGTTTGGGCAACAAGCAGGAAAAGACCAGGCTCATTCTCGAGTTAAGAGAGTCCACCGACCAGGCTGTAAGGAAAGCCCGGAAGTGGGATGCCCAAACTGAGGTCGACAGAGCCATCAGTCGCCTGCAACATCAAGAGATTGTTGGAAGAGTCCAGGCAGGAAGAGCAGGCCTAAGGTGGGGAGAAGCGACACGGTTCTGGTCCAAGGCCAACTGCAAAGAGAGGAAGGAGATGGTGATGGCGGAGGTGACAAGGTTGTAGGAAGAGTGCTATAAGATCAAGGCCGTGCCGCAGGGCTGACAAGGAAGCTGGACAACCTGGGATGGCAACCGAAACGTCAGTTGGACAGACCTTTGGAAGATCCCGCAGGCAAGGCTCAGCTTCCTTATTTGTGCAACATATGACAAGCTTCCCTGTCCTTGGAAACTTCACCAGTGGTTTGGGAACAAGGAATGATGCACACTCTGCAACACCCCTAATGCAAACCTCCAGTGCTCTCCAAGGGATACTACAGGGGGTGCCATGACCAGGTCCTGAAGAAGCTAGCAGAGGTGTTTGAGGGCCATCGACAGGGCAGCAGAGGGGTAACACCTGCAGAGAACCACAGTCTCTAAGTCAAAATCCCTGCTCCTCATTAAGCTCACGGTACCATCGGAGGAGGGTGTCGAGGCCGCCTACAAACAAAAAAAGGCCAAGTTCTCAGAGTTGGCTGCTGAGTGCCAGAGACTAGCTTGAAGACCATCATCTATCCAGTGGAAGTTCTGAGGGACGCAGGAGTGACAGGAGGGATCCCGAAGAAGGCAACCAGAGGTGGCAGAAGAGGCTGAAAAAGAAAGCTTTTGGCTCTGGTTAGGGAGGAAGGACAAGTGCTGGGGAACAAACAACTAGACCCTGTCACCGCTCCGCCACCAGGAGACCTTTCAGGATTAACGTTGGTGATTGGTGCTAATTCATGGCAGAATTCATACATACTGTACATATTTTTTTCCAAAGGTACCAGACATCAGTTTTACCAACAATCTAGGTCTAGGAGATGAGTTGTGATCATAAAACATTAGATTTGGTGCAAAAAAATTGGAAAACAGAAAAAAAGACACTGCTACAAGACTGTGGGGAGACCGGGGATTTCTGTTTGTATCCTGGAGCTCTTTAAGCCAGTGTGTGTGTGTGTGTGTGTGTGTGTGTGTGTGTGTGTGTGTGTGTGTGTGTGTGTGTGTATGTGTGTGTGCGTGTGTGCGTGTGTGCGTGTGTGTGTGTGTGTGTGTGTGTGTGTGTGCCAAGTACTGTATGTAAGTCAATGTCAATGAGTTTTCTGGCTCACCAGGGGCCTCATTTATAAAACTTTGGATAGGATTCACGTCAAAAGGTGGCGTACAGACAAAAACATAGGCTGTGTATGCGCACAAATATATTGGGTTTTATAAAACAGCATGCACACCCACATCCTACGCAGATTTCCCATTATCAAATCACAATCAACTCAAAATGCGGCACAGCTTTGGCGGCTTCATGTCACGCCCATAGATGCCTAAATAGTAAATACAACACCCCAAATTAATATTCATTCATACCGACATCATGCCACACACAGAGAGGAAAACAAAAAGATATAATAAATGTGGAGTTGGTGTTCTTGTTGGAGAGATTGAAAAAAAAAAAGAAAAAAGGAAAAACATGTTGTTAGGAGGGCACAGTGCGGGCATTAGGCTACTTAAGACAAAACAGCCGTAGAGTGGCAACCTGCTGCGAACACAGATAATGCAGCGTCAGAAGGTTGAACTGTGGCCGAAACCAGAAAGAGATAAATGAAAGCATTTTCATTCTCACTCAGTGCTCTTATAGCAACACGAGTGCAGTCAACAGCACCTATTACATTTGGAAAAACAGGAAATTGCCGCAAGTTGCCTATTTTTATTTCCCTGTTCTGAGATATCCAAATGAACCATTTCATATCAAACCATTTGATTTGATTGATCTAAAAAGCTACAGGTGTGGGAATTAATATAATCTAATTTTAAAAACAAACACATTGAAAACAAACAAAAAAATGAACCAAAGCGATTAAAAATAAAGAGTGTAAAAAACACTAATATATGATAACCAGCTGTGCTCTTATCTGCCAGACGGAGGCATCGACAGCATCTCTGTGTAAGCATGTGTTGTCCTGTTCACCATATTATTCATGAGAATAAACTCCATAACATGCAAGTATTGTTTAACAACAACAAAACATATTTTGAGTTAAGAGGGATTTTTTCAAAGATTGAATTCATGATCCTGCATCATGTTGTATTTGTTTTCTTCCACTGCAGAGAGAATCCATTAAACAGCTGTTTGCGTTTTGGCTTTTGTGAATTCTTCATATGATTAATGAGAGGTAATATTTCAATTCATTTTACAGAAAGGTCTCAGTCTCACACTTTCTTGTGTTTCAACCTTCTGCTGTCAGTGTCACCGTTTCTCATGCCCTCTAGGAGCCAAAACATGTGTTAAAGTGCCCTCTAGAAGCCAAAACATGTTCCAAAGTGTCCTCTAGAACCCAAAAAATTTGCTGAAGTTCCCTCTAGGAGCCAAATCTCGTGCTAAAGTTCCCTCTAGAAGCCAAAACATGTGCCAAAGTGTCCTCTCGGAGCCAAAACATGTGCTAAAGTGCCATCTAGGCGCCAAAACATGTGCTAAAGTTCCCTGTAGAAGCCAAAATGTGTGCTAAAGTTCCCTCTAGGAGCCAAAACATGTGCTAAAGTGCCCTCTAGGAGCCAAAACGTGTGCTAAAGTGCCCTAATGGAGCCAAATCTCGTGCTAAAGTGCCCTCTAGGAGCCAAAACGTGTGCTAAAGTGCCCTCTAGGAGCCAAAACGTGTGCTAAATTTCTCTAACGGAGCCAAATCTTGTGCTAAAGTGCCCTCTAGGAGCCAAAACATGTGCTAAAGTGCCCTCTTCAGTGGCGAGAACGTGCTTGATGTGCCCTTCCTTTTCGCCCCTGCCCTTCAAAAAGTATTTGCACACCACTGATTTAACTAATGTGGGTAGGGTTAAGAATAGCCTATTGGTTTTTGGTACTGGGAAGTGCAGAGGAATTCATAATAACACATAGCAATATAGGCTGACCCAAAATAATAAGAGAACTAAGGAGCTGAACAGAGAAATGAGCTGGTTAAAGATAAATATAGGAGTTAAAATGTATTTGATGAACTTATTAATGTTCTAAATATTATTCTTGGTGATCAAAGGACAAGTATAAAGCTTTAACTCTATATTTCTTCCTGCACTTAGCTCATTACCTTGTTTTCAGGGCTGTTAGTCACTCTCCCCACTGCGATGACATGAGTTTCCTTGTCCCCACGTTCTCTGGCAGCACAGCCCGGACCAGCCTCAAACCTCTCCAGCAGACCCTGGACAGGGTGTTGTGCCCCCACTGGTTGTGAGCATTGCACCACCACACTTTGAACTTAGGAGGAACAGCACAAGTATGACCAATATTTTCAAAACAAAATAACAGGAAATATGCTATGCAATGCTTCTTCATGCAGGCACACTGCTGTTTGCTGAGCCAGGTCCCAACGCGTCCTCGGTGTTCTGCCTTCTTTCACTGTATCGCTCACACAGTCTGATGTGTGCATGCTGAGTTTAAAACCCTGCCGGAGGGGACTGGAACATTTTCCAGAAGAAACTAACATTTTTTTACATTCAATCTGACATCTAAAATAAGAACGTTTGTCGTGTCTTCACAGCACTTTCATAATCATTTTTGTTGGTCTAAAGTCTTAAAGATAAAAGTCCTGCTGATGTTCTTACCTGCCGTCCTCTTCCAGAGCAGGAGACAGAAAACAATCCATGCAAGCCGTGACAGTGAAGGCATAATGAACATTTTACTACTACACTGACTTATTGTGATGACTCCTCTTCCAATATCCTAGTAAACAGAAACAGGCAATAAGACATCACATCTGAAGTGATACATCAGTCTGTACACAGTCACTGATTCAACTGAGATATCACCATAATCAGGTCTGACAGAGCATACAGCAGTAAAATAGTCTCACCATGAGAGGTGCAACAATTAGCTTATTCATCAATTAGTTGATCAACAGAAACAGAAACGGCAACAGTTCTGTCATCAATTGATCATTTCAGTAATTTTCCATGGAAACTTCTCTTCTCAAATGTGTGAGTGTGAAGCTCTCGTAAACTGAATATAGGGTTTGGACTAATGGTCTAATTAAACATGCCATTTCAAACATCTCCTTGAGCTATTATTGGAAATCAATTATTTTCTGACATTTCATGGACAAACTGATGAGTCAATTAATGGAGAAAGATCATTGTCAGATTCATCCATAATGACAATAAATGTTAGTTACATACTCATTCATCACGCTTTCTTTAACCAATCCTGGTTTCTATGGAAAGTCGTTTACACCTGAAAACAAGTGTTTACTTACTCATAATAATCAGTCAGAATTATTAGATAAAAAAGTATAAATTAATAAAAATAAATGTTTTATTTTGTCACAAATTTGAGACATTCTGAAACAGTAAGTCAGAATTATGAGGTAAAAAGCAAAAACAATTAGTAAGTTGGGACTAGTGAAGGAGATATTAAATTAAAATGATGACAAAGTAAATCAAAATTACGAGATTAAAAGTAAAATGTCTGATTTGCTATCTCGTAATTTTGACTTACCACCATCATTTACATTTTGATTCTTTATCATTTAAATGTTCATGTTGTTTTCTTTCACTGCAGAATTGGGCTCCCACACTTTATGCATTTGCTGTTTTCTCTTTTTACATCATTTTCCCTAAATGTACACAGTGGTGTAGTGGAGGGTATATGCACACCTCTTATCCTGGCTGTTTACAGTATACCCACCTATCAGTCATTCAGACATTGGAACATATACATATAGTATCTTTTATTTCAAAATAAGTGTCAATAGTTGTGCTGGACATATTATTATTATTGCATGACACAATAATTAAAAAATGGAAGTTTACCCACTCCCTTCATGGTTCCATACTCATCTACCTATAGCAGCACCCCCACCTCATCAGCTACCACTACACCGCAGAACGTACATGAATATCAGAGTATGAATTTCAAAAAGGAAAAAATGAGCACAATGTTGTGAGCTTTCTGAGAATCCAACAAGAAATACATTAAAGAGCAGTTTAAGTAATCAGGGCTCTGCAAATGTCTAATTTATCATTCCATGGTAGATCCCTAAATATTAAGTATTATATATTGTCCTATATTCACACAGTAGTACAATTAAGCAGTGTCAGGCTGACTAAAATAACTGGACGGAATATTTAGAAGTATCGATCTTCAATAAATAAGGTGCATAAGGTAGAAAAAAGACAAATAAATAACTTACAGGTTTGTGATATTGTGATCCATGTGTGAGGATTTAAAAGGCAGCTTGTGATCGCTTCTTGTTGTTGTGTCTAAACTTCCCAAGTGTCCTAAAACTTTTTGGAAACCTGAGGAGAAGTGGCGGACTCACCTGCAGCTGCACGGACGGACGGACAGGCCAACACAGTCTGTGTTGGACAGGCGGACTGCTGCTCCAGCTGCTGCGGGCTTCAGTGTGAGCGCTCAGGGCTGGACTCGCAGCTCAACACGCCCCCCTCATCTCATCAACACGCAACCTCGCAGTCACACGCACGCTCCACATCTCGAACCCCGCAAGAATACTCGCCTCTCAGCTGCGTGTCGCGTCAGGCGGCTCTCTCAGGCCGAGGTGCGACTCCTGAGAAATATTTCTCAGTGGAAATTCATTTTACACACCGAGTGGGACCGAAGGGGGAGGCAGTTGTAAGGACACAATTAAAGGGGTTAATGGGAGGGACTGCGGGGTGGTGTGACGAGTGGAGAGAGAGATGGCGAGATGGAGAGGAATAAAAGGCTTTGGAAACGTCTCCAAACACGGATGGCGACAGGAAGGAGGGGTGGACGGGCGGAGGAGGAGAAGGGGGTTTGACTGGCAGGTGAAATGTTTGGCAGGGGCAATAAACACATGATTTCTTTAACCCTCTGAGACATTAATGACATGGGTGATGTTTTCCATATTTCTGCCTTGGAGTTGAAATGCTGCATTCCCCCTCCTTTCTCCGTGGATCATGTTTAAAGGGGCACTCCACTGATATTTAAGGGGGCCTATTTCAGGTTAATACTTATATTTTGGGTATTAGAACATGTTTACATGTGTTGTGTTCAAAAAACACTAAGTTCAAAAAACCTTTCCTCATGGCTGTCTCTGTCTGAGGCCCTGTTTACACGTACATGATTTTTTTTTTTTAAAAACGGAGACATTTCCCTGCTTTTGTGCCTTTGTTTACACGCAAACAGAGAATTCACCCCTGAAAACGATTCTTTCTTAAACCTCCGGGCAGGGTGGAGATTTTGAAAAACTCTGGTTGCACATTTACATGTAAAGAGAGAAAATCTGAGTTTTCGGCAGCCGATGCGCCGGAACTTGTACCTGCGTCATAGGCATGACCTATGTTTCATTTGGCTGTGGTGATCATGGATCATTGGCTAATGTGGGCTTGAGCTTCTCTTGACATACTCCTGACGGCATATAAACGGTGTATAAACAAAACATTTTCTTAAAACAGACAGATGTGCACAATTTTATTTTTGAAAACAGAGACGGCCAAATGTCTGTTTATGAAAATAACCGGCCACATTTAAACGAAGCCAGAGTCCGAGCAGCACCTGGTTCTGAGAAAAGAAGTTAACACTGAAGTACCAAAAACTGCAGTTCATTGAGTGTGCACTTGAGGCTGACTACAAAACAGAGGAAATCCCAATGAGACCAGTGTTAAAATAACTTTACACATAACACTTTGGGTCCATCTATAGTTAATTTCACTATTCATGACAACTGTATGGGGTTGATTTTCATTATAACTCACCCATTTAAATTACATTACAGCTTAAAGTTCAGCATAATTAAGGGTATGGATGCGCTCACTCGCTAATGTTAGCTGCCTTGACTCTCGGCCGTGTTTGTGCTGTTGGTATCAGAGAGACTTAACTGACTCGCTGGGCGCATGTCTTAGTGCTTTTTGGCTTCTAGCTAAGCCTAGCTTGTAAACCTTTGCTAGCTTGGTAACTTCAAACTGGGCTTCTTCAGTCGGTCTCAGCTCCACCATACTACACCTGTTTACCCATTTTTGGATTAGCTGGGAGAAGGGGTGTAGAAAGTTACTTTTGGGTTGGTATGAGTCAAGGATCACACCGAATGTTCATATCCAACTAATCACTGTGGCAATGAAAATTTACTCAAGGAACAAAAAGCTTTTTTTTTCTACACATGTATTTGGGATTTGGTCTTTAGATGCGATCTGAACGTGTGGTGTTATGTTTGCATAGTGTTTGCATTGTGTTTGGTGTTGACACTTGTGGTGGGGTAAAACTCTCCACAGCAGGTGGGCTTGCGTGAAGAAAGTCTGGGTCATCCAGGCGCTGTAGTGGTGGTGGCTCTGCAATTGGAAGGATGTAACAGCGATTTCTCCTTGAGGTTCTCCCACCCACCTGGACCATGTAGGTCCGTGGCTCCCTGATCATCTCCTTCACAGTTCCAATTTTGTCGTAGTCTTTCGCCATCTGCATGCGAACCACTTGTCTCAGTGGCTGCAGTTGGTGGCTCGACTTGTCGTAGAGTGAGTCGTTTGGTGAGGAGTTTGGTGGTGACTCACTTGACGTTTCTTGTCGGAGGCTCCAACTCCACAAACTCTCTTCGTGAGCCAGTTTGACTGGGGAATCTCAGGGTTACTCGTTTTATGAGTAAAATCCCATTGCTTGGCAAAGTCCTTGAAGTGCTGACTGGTGTATTGTCCAGCATTATCATTGAGGGTGTGTGGTGTGCCATGCACTAAAAAATGTCTTTTCAAATTGGAGATGACTGCCGATAAGGTCAAATCTCAGAGGTGGTCAATTTAGAACCAGCCAGAATACGAATCCGCGAGAACTTGATTATGCTTGCCATGCCACTCCAGAATATCTTCGGCCACTGTTGACTAAGGCAGGTCTGGAACAGGGTGGAGTTGGAGCAGCTCGTTTTTCTGATCTGACTTTGTGCTATAACATACTGCACATGGGTCTAAAACACTGCACTTCTAGCTCTATGCTTAGTCGCCTCAATACCTGGGTGGCCTTTGTACACAATTTTGATTTACTCTTTGTGCAGGGAACAAGGGATGACTGCTTCATGGCCTTTCATTATGATCCCATCCTCCACTGTCACTTTATCCCTGTATGGAAAGAAGTGGCTAAAAGCTGGCTGGACCTGGATTTATTTAGTGGGCCCATGACTGAATGAAAGTTTGTAGCATCCTCTGCTGTGTATTTCCAGAGTTCCTCCTCTGTGGTGCTTTTGAGCTGGGAGCCCTGAAGAGAGTGTCTGCCAAATATATACTTTTCCTTGTTTCAGACCAGACCTCATGTCGTAGCTTTGCAGGCGAAGCAGCATCCTCTGGAGTCAGGTAGGAGGAACATGGATGGGCTTTTTCCTGATGGCGCGAGGAAAAGCGTGAGGAAAAGGGGCAGAGGCGGTGGTATTCACCAGCTCGCTGTATTCCCCTGCCAACCATCATGCTTGCCAATGTCCAATCCCTCCGCAATAGGGTGGATGAGCTCCAAGCTAATGTCAAGTTTCTGGAGGAGTATAGAGGTGCTTACCTCCTCGGGATTACAGAAACCTGGCTCAAGGATTATGATTTACAGTCCGACTTGAGGATTGACTGCTTTGGAGAGCCCTTTCGCCTGGATAGAGACCCTACAGTGATGGGCAAGTTACTTGGGGGTGGCCTGGCTCTCTATGTCAATCAGAACTGGTGTAGAAACGTGATTGTCAGGGATAGTCTTTGTGCCCCGGACATTGAACTCTGTTTTGCTTAGTTTAAGAGCACCGTGTTAGAGCCGAACAGCACAGTGGACAGCATGTCGACAAGGAGAGGGTCCAGTGAGTGTTCCAGAGGGTAAAGGAGAGGAAAAGCCCGGGTCCTGATGGGATTGGAGGTCGGGTCTTGAGGAACTGCCTAAAAGCTGGCAGACATCTTCAGCTTTATCTTCTCCTGGTCACTCCGGGCTCACAGTGTCCCCTGCCTCTGGAAGGACTCAATTATTGTCCTTGTGCCCAAAAATAAATGCACAAAGACCCTAAATGACTTTAGACCCGTGGCTCTTACCTCCCTGGTAATGAAGTCTTTTGAGAGGACCGTGAAAGACGAGCTCATGAACAATGTTCAGGCAAACTTGGACCCTCTCCAGTTTGCGTATCAGGCAGGGAGGGGGGTTGATGATGCAATAATCACTCTTATTAATATGATTGTGTCGCACTTAGAAGGGACCAAAAGCTTTGTTCGTCTGCTTTTTATTGATTTTACATCTGCTTTTAACTGCATCCAGCCCCATATTTTAGTGGATCGTCTCTCAAATTATAATATCGACAGGGGTCTGATTTACTGGCTGTTGGACTTTTTAAATGTCAGATCACAGCGGATCAGAGCCAATGGTGTCCTGTCAGATGTTCTCTTCTCCTCCACCGCTTCTCCTCAGGGATGCATTCTCTCGCCTCTTTTATTTGTTTTATATACCAATGCATGCCGGAGCTTACACAAGGAACGCCACATTGTAAAGTTTGCTGAGGATTCAGTGATCGTGTCCCTCCTCAGCCATAATGACCCGGTGTCTGGACCTGTAGTGGAGGATTTTATCCGGTGGTGTAAGTCGTCCTTCCTCACCATCAATGTCTCAAAGACTAAGGAAATGACGATTGATTTCAGGAAGACCCTCCCAGCCACCGTTCCCCTGTTCATCAATGACCAAGCTGTAGAGTCTGTCCAGCATTATAAATATCTGGGGACAGTAATAGATGACAGGCTGTCCTTTGAGCATCAGGTTGATTCAGCGTGCAAAAAAGCCAATCAGCGCATGTACTTTCTTCGGAAGCTCAGGAACATAAACATTGATTCATGGAAATGTTTTATTCTTGTTTTATTGAATCTGTCCTGACATTTGCCTTTATCTGCTGGTTTGGGTTAATTAACCTTAAAAACCAGAACAGACTTTAGGGCGTTGTTAGAGTGTGCAGTAAAATTATCCGTACTCCACTCACGGACATAACCATCTTGTACAAAACCAGGGCCCTGAACAAAGCGAGACTTGTCCTGTCCGACCCGAGCCATCCCTTAGCACCTGAATTTAAACTGCTTCCATCAAGACGCAGATTTAATGTTTAATGTTTAACTAACAGCTTGTGGTCAGTATCCACAATTATGGGCTTTCCGTAGACATGGTCTTTGAATTTTGTGAAGGCAAACAACAGCCAGAAGCTCTTTTTTTATTTGAGCATATCGCGTCTCAGTGTCTGGGAGAGCATGCGCCACAAGGGCTACTAGTCTGCCATTTTGTAGACATGCTGCTCCTAGTCCATAACATGACACGTCTCTAGTCAGTGTAACTGGCAACTTGACATTGTAATAAACCAACACTGGTGGGCTGGACAGGCTTGACAGGCCTGACTTGAGCTGGTCAAAAGCCTCCTGATGCTGTTGAAACCATATCTGACTCTCGCCGGATGGATTTCGTTCCACCTTGACTCCACCTCAGCTCCACTCAACCATCTGGGATCGCTCCATAGGAAAGTGATTTCAGGTGGTCAAGCCAACCAGGGCGGGGTTTTATATATGTGATGTAGCGGAGAAGCGACTGTTGTGATTCAGACAATAATGGCGGCTTGCATCGAGGAAGCAGGCGTCAACATGGATGCTGCTATTTTATCCGTGTTGTCCAATCTAGAAAATATTTCTTCTTTAAAAGAAAACCAGAGAACGGCTCTGAAGGCTTTTGTAGGCTTTTTGTTGTGGCCTGCATATGCTACCTGGTTCAGTCGAAATTTGCACTTGTCAGGGTTTAACTTGAGATGAACTTCCCGTGCCTTTTCGAGCACTTTTTTATAAGTTGCTGTTGTGTTCAGCCACTCTGCGGCCTCCAATCAGTGGCGATTGCTCTAAGACTGGAAGGTGAACTTTCATTTTTATTATGAGAAGGCCTCAGCCTGATCAAACAAAGGAAAAGACTAGGCCCAAAAGCCTGGTAGCCTTTGTCCCTGAGCGCATGGTCACAGACAAAGGCCTGCCATGCAACTCTCCCCCAACAGGTCACACCCAGGTGTGAACTCTCCAAGGGATCCCCAAACTGTCAGTCCCTTGGCTGACCTGACCTCTGGTGATGACATCACCATCTAGTCTTTAAAACTGTAGGACACCTCCTGCTCACTCTCTTTTCTTGGACTTTTTTCTTGGATTCACTTAAATCGACGCTCTCCTGCTGGATCCAGGGACCAGCTGCCTGCTGTCCCCTAGGCCCTGAACATGGCCTGTATGGAGTAGGATCAGCAGCCAGGTTAACCAACCGGTTACCAACCCAACTGAGCAGAACAAAGAGCAATCTGATTCCTCTTTTGTCTAAGAGCAAACAACCAGAACAAGAATCTTTTCTTCAACCAGATTCCTTCACAAGGAATACAACTTATCTTTCCCATCTCATGGCCTGGTAACTAGTCACCAACTGGGCATTACTAAATGTTATAGGACTGTATGAACGGCTAGACAGAACTGTAACGTTGGTATAACCTGAATTATAACTTCTGAGGTCTTCAGCCTGCTGGCCTTTGTGTAACTTATATGTTCACACCATCTCTGCAGGGGTCCAAGCCCACACCTCTCCTCTTGTTTCACACACACACACACACACACACACACACACACACACACACACACACACACACACACACACACACACACACACACACACACACACACACACACACACACACACACACACACACACACACACACACACACACACACACACACACACACACACACACACACACACAACACACACACACAAACACACAAACACACACGCAAACACACAAACACATTTGCTGTTAGCTTTAGTTAGTTTATTGTGTGTTTTGTTTGTGCTTTTATTAATTTTGTTAATAAATGTTTGTGTTTACCAAATGTCTGTTTATTTAATGTTACACAAAGATGAATGAGCCAGCTTCTACTAAGAAAAGAACTTTTAAATCCTTCAACTAATTAAACTATTACACTTATCGGTGTTTAACCCTTAATTAGTAGTTTAATATATTTAATGAGACTTTAATATTAGTTGTCACTCCGTCTATGACGGTGGTGCCCCGAGGAACTCTGGTTTGACTAGAGTCATTTTTATTATTATCTTTGATAATTATTGGTGATAACTAATATTTCCTTGATTAATGATAAGTTTATTGAGAATAACCAATCTCAATCTTAGGGTGAGTCAAGGCCCTACATTTAATTGGTTCTCCGTGTAAAGTTTTTAATAAATTAAAGTTATTCATTTTCGGTAATTTTTCTTTATTAATTTTCTTTTTCAAATATTTAATTTGATAGTCACACTTTTGCTCCAATTAACCTAGAGTACCTACAAGAGGACACTGGTCAAGTCCCTGGAAAAGACGCCTAGTTGGTACAACAAGGTCACGGATCATTTTCTTGAAAAGGAACAAAGGGTAGAATTTACATATAGATAAAGAAACACAATTATGGTGTAGGCCGGAAAAATGAGCCACCCCTCCTTGAAAGACCAGCAGCGGCCACTGCTTCCAATGATGATGCCATCATGATGACTGAGCAGGGCAACCCGCACACAGTTTGTCCATGGAGCACTGATACACTTTGCTTGGGGCATCCTTGGAAACCTGTAGCGCCTCAATGGAGTGCTGAATGTGGTCAGCAATGATGAGTCTTGTTAAGGCGTCTTTGCCAGAAAGAATTGTTTGCATCCAAGACCGCGAACACTGTTGCCCCAGACACAACCCCCATGTCAATACATGCATAAAATCCTAGCAGTGGTTGTACCACTCTGTCCACAATAAAAAAAGTGAGAGTAGAAGCTCTTTTAACCGGCAATGCAGTGTAACAATGCCACTGGTCTCAATTTTGATGCCTCCATTAGCGACAAGGCTGGCTGCTTTCTTCTGCTTCATGAGCCTACGTCCAGACTTTATATAATCTTTGTCTGAGACGCTATGTTGTTGTTGGTGTGTCTTTAAGCCCCCCTCTTGAAAAGGTCTTCTCTGATTGGTCAGTGTTTCCCAGTCTTCTGCATTTGTGCTCTTGTTGTCTCTATACCATCCTTCATTGCAGCCGGTAAAAATGACTAATTAGTTGGTAGACTTTCTAACATGCAAAACCAGCATGAATGTGATCCAAAAATCGAGGGAAATGAAAAACATCTGCAACCGAGGTTAGTGCAGGTTTCGCTGGTGTTTCCATTAATAATGCCAGCTGGGACCCGGCCTGGCTCTGCATTAGTCTCCATTCAAGTGCAGTGACTGTACTTAATCTAACAATCAACCCACTCAGAGATGGAAAGTAATTTACCAAACTGAATATTGTTAGCATTTATATGACATTTTACCTGTTTATCTGACCTGAAAAATCCATCTGAGCATTTGAAAGCTGACATAACTGATGGGGACATCAGCTGATGGGGCTTAAAGTCCACTGTCATTGTGACCCCTAGTTTTAGGACAGAACAGCAAACAGCTGTACATGTAAATGAGTCTCTATTCTATTTATTTATTTTAATATATGATAATATCTAAACCTCATTCATTCTTTCTCAGCTTCCTGTGTGATAAAATGATACTCTTGTCCTCCTGACATCCTCCTCATCACTGAACTACTGAACTATTCTGTATTCAGTGCCTCACCATTTTGTGCTGTGCTTTGGCCCTAGAAGCTGCAAATGGCTGCTAACAAACGAGATCAGAGAGGTCATCCCCTACTATATAAACGCAGGCATCTCAATTTAGACTTATAGATCTAGTACTTCCTCTGTCTTAAACAAAGGTGTGTACACAGACTAAATCATTTTAAAACATGGAAAACTGGCTGCTGAATATGCCAGTGTAGAATACTAGCTAACAAGACGAGTCTACAAACATGCTAGCTGCTCTCTGAGCATGTACATCGCCACAGCTGCGATTTGAGTTAAATGCTAACATCAGCATGCTAACATTGTCGGTGTCAAGGATAGCAAGCTTATGTTTAGGAGGTGTAATGTTTACCAAGTTCACAATCTTAGTGTGTTAGCATTCTAATATTTGCCAATTAACACTAAACACAAAGTACAGCTGAGTCGGATGGGAATGTCATGTGTTTTACAGGTTATTTGGTCATAAACTAAGTACTGAACAAATTAAAATTTCGACCTGACAATGGCCTGATTGTTGAAACAATGTATTTCCAATTCATCCGGAGAGGAACATAAATAACTGAATCAGATTTGATAACAATCCATTCAATAATTGATACATTTCACTGAACCTCATGTTAGCGCTAGAGTAAGGGTTAGCACCATAGACTGTATAAAAAATGAACGTAGCCTCTCTATCAAGGTTTGTTCTCTCTACTTGATCCAATCATATTTGCCTCTGGGATTTGCCATCTTGACGAACTTTGACTCCTCCTCATTTCCTCTTACCAAAAAAGGGCATTGATGTGATGATGGGGGGAGGGAGATACGGGCGACTGACTGACGTTTACTGAATTAGCAACATTAGCACCACCGCCCGGGAGTTGGCTAACAGCACACGCTGCTAGATAAACAGGACCGGGAGTCATTTTTTTTATTTCACGTGTCTCTAGCACAGATTACAACATCTCCGCGATTCAAGTACAGGCACTCCCGTGTCACTCTAGTGGAAAACACACTGGCTCAAGGAGTTAAGTGTAGGCAGCATTTATGATTTAAACTGATATTCAACACAGTACCATGCTCAGACTGTAAAACACCGACCCTCACAGCCTGAATCCTTCTGGTGCTCCATATTAGCATCAAGTGTATGTCTCATAGATAGCAGGCTGTACTGCAAGTCATGGTGCAAGTGCGGCTATTTGATTAGCATAAGAGAGCTAACGTTAACACGGTGTGTTTCTAAACCATCTGTTAGTACAGTTGATTGAAGAGCAAACCATCTTATCACCATAGTAACACCACCACACAAATGACCACAGTCCAGGTCGAGATGATGGAGTTAGCATGCTAATGATGCTAATCCTGACAACTAGCCTCCGAGGAGAAGTGAGGGCCAGAGGCTAACTGTCACTCAAGACGCCACGCCCCTAATTATTCATAAACTTTAACCTTCAATAAATTAAAAACTAGCCCGGTACAAAAAAATTCACCCTCCTCAGTGTTGTCATGGAGATATGACCTAAACATACAGACTAGAATGTTTTTTGTACCAGGTCTTAAACAGGTTTAATAATGCTGTGAAAAAGGCCTGTTTAACATGGGGGTCAACGAGAAACTGCTCTGTTATGAAACCTGCCCCTAGTGGACACTCTGAGAACTGCCGTTTTGGGCACTTCCTGATTGGATCAACCTGGAAGTCGCTGTGGTGGGAACTTGGTCAGCACACCTTTATCTTCTGGGGACCATGAATGTCTGAACAAAAGTTCATGATTATCCATAGTGTAGTTGAGATATTGAGTTTTAGTGAGCTCTACATTTGGTCCAAAATGCTGCAGCTCGTGTACTAACTAAAACAAATCTAAGAGAACATATTTCTCCTGTATAAGCCTCTTTGCACTGGCTACCTGTAAAATATAGAATAGAATTTAAAATCCTTCTCCTTACATACAAAGCTCTTATTGGTCAGGCTCCGTCGTATCTTAAAGAGCTCATGGTACTGTATTACCCGACTAGATCGCTGCGCTCTGAGAATGCAGGGCTACTTGTCGTTCCTAGAGTCTCCAAAAGTAGAAATGGAGGCAGAGCCTTCAGCTACCAAG
The DNA here is from genome assembly GCF_963691815.1 of Echiichthys vipera. Lineage (NCBI taxonomy): Eukaryota > Metazoa > Chordata > Actinopteri > Perciformes > Trachinidae > Echiichthys > Echiichthys vipera. The sequence goes on from NC_139842.1 coordinate 24,118,877, forward strand.
CTCCTCTCCTATGGAACCAACTCCCAAGTGTTATTCTGGAGGCAGACACACCGTCCCCATATTTAAGAGTAAACTTAAAACTTTCCTTTTTGATAAAGCTTACAGCTAGGGCTTATGAGCCCTCAGCAATGTTATTTTTAAGCAGATTTTGTTCTGCTTAATTATGCTGCTATAGGCCTAGTCTGCCTACTCTGAGCTTCTCTCCTCTCTGTCTGTATCATCCATGTCTCATCAATGCATGTTACTAATTCAACTTCTTCCCCGGAGTTGTTTGTGCTTTGTCGTCTCTCAGGTCTCTGTTGATCGTGGTGGTGCCTGCTGCCGTGGTCCTGCATGACGCTTCCTGCTGCTATTATCACTGTTACTCTTATATATTATCATTAGTCTGATGAATTATAAAATGTGTAGCCATAAAAACATCATCAGTAATATATCTCACTGTATCACAGCTGTTACTCATCATTGATCATATTTACCACCATAATTATTATCATTGTCATATTCTGTCACCTTAGCTGTAGTTGTTTCTACTATTCTTCTATATTAACTGCCATAACATATATAAGTCATATTTACATTACTATAGATATTATTATAGTTACTGTTACTTTTGTGGTGGTCTCTGTCCATCTATCGGTCTTTTCTCTCTCCTTTTCTTCCTTCCCAACCGGTGCAGACAGATGTCCATCCTCCACAGAGCTGGGTCTGTCCCACGTTCCTGTCTGTAATAGGGAAGGTTTTCAACGCCACTGTGTGCTCAAAAGAGGAATTGTTGGGTCTATGTAAATCATAAATAAGTCATAGAGTGTGGTCTTTACCTACTCTGTAAAGTGTCCTGAGATAACTTTTGTTATAATTTGACACTATAAATAAAATTGAACTGAATTGAATTACATGGAATGCATGACCTCCCATTTTCCTCAAGAAGTACTGAAAAAAAAGTGCTAATAACAATATACACTAATCAGTGCTTCTGTGTTGGGTTCACATCTTTACTGAGTCACAGTTTCAACACATTTCACCAGCAAATGACATAGGAGGAAACACAGATGAGGGAAACTATAAATCACAAAAAGAACAACATTTGTAAAAGCTTTTTGTCATTGAAAAATGATTGTAGTTAAAAATCTGTGTTGTACAGAAAGACAGTGGAAAGAGGAGAAGATGAAGAGGTGTCCTCTGTAAGACTGAGCACAGTGTCCCTCTCCGTCTCTGTTAAAACCCCACTTGCTCTGCTTTTTTGGGACACAATCAATGGGCAGCAGCTCTGAATGTTCTCTTTCCTCTGGCTCCCCCTTGTGTTGAAGTACAGGTGGTGCATGATTGCAGCTGACATGGAAACATGATTGAGGCAGGGGGACCGTACACAACGAAACACACACTTAGCAGCAACAAACAGCAGACATAACAAGGGACAAGGGACGGAAAGCTACAAACTTCTTCCTGTTGGAATAATCACTTTTGACTGTGATTTATAGGCTCTCTGAGTATTTCAGTACAATCACTGATTCTTTGTTTATGCTTCTCTCTGTTGGACAAACAACAGGATCCGTCATCTCATCTTCCATTTGGTACATAATCTGGATTATCTTCTGTTATAATCACCACTTCCTCCTCCTCTAAAAGCCCTGCAGTGTCACAGATCTGCAGACCTCTAGGTCAGTAGACCCGTGACACTGCGAATGTGTGCAACACGCGATCAGACTCCACTGAAACCGGCTCACACATGTTTGGTTCGGTCAGTTCTTCATCCCGGTGCATACAAACAGACGGAGAGAAAGAGGACAGAGTAAGGGTGACCCTCGCCTCTCGTCACCATCGCGTTCCTCTCTCCCTGCGCGGGACAGACAGCCTGCACTTCTCAGTCTCCTTTCAGAGTCTGTGGCTGGCAGTGGGCAGCTAATGACCCTAGCAGAGGTCTGAGACGTAGTCAAAATCCTTGAAGTGGTCCTGTTCCTTGCGTGAGAGGGTGCGGCGCTCGCGGGGCGGCGTGAGGGCAGGAGCCTCGGCTGTGAACTCCACATCAAAGTTGCTGACGTCTTCTTTTCCTCCGATGGTCGGAACAAACGGGGGCGGGGCCTTCCTCAGAAGAAGGGCCTCCCAGTCCACACCCTAAACAACATTTACACTTAGTTGCTCATCAAGATACACTCTCAGTAAGTTTAGGATTAAAAAGTAGACACTCACCCTGAAGAACGGTTGTTTTTTGACATCTTCAGCATCCTTTTCTCCAGAGCCAAGACGTCTTTCTGGGTTTCTCCTCAACAACTAGCAACCGAGAAACAACAAAAAGTAAAAATGCTCCATTATTTATACAGTATTCCTGGTCAAGTGATAAGTGACTTAAAGTGTGTAGTCACGTGTAAAGCTGATTAGAATTAAGTTTGACATTACAAACAAAAAAGAAAAACAAACTCAATTAAAAAAGAGAGAATAGAGATAAAAGTGGCAGTAATTATTTGGGGTGTCAGTGAGCGGAGTCTAACCCGTCTCATGATGCCGATGGCTTCAGTGGAGAGGAAGCGAGGGTAGCGCACTTCATCGTTCACTATGCTGTCGAAAACCTCCTCCTCATCGTCACCTGGGAACGGAGACTGGGAAAAAGCCACGCACATTAGTTTGCATTGCACTACATATTATACCTCTATGAAGTCTGTCTGGAATTTATTATATATGTTGAATAATACAAGCCTTTTGAATATGTATTCCTCCCATCTGACACTTCACATCATTTTTCCAACACTGCTAATCTAGTTTTTCATTTTTTATTAAAGTTGTACTCCCTAAGAATTGAGATACCTTGTTTCTAGCGGCCTCTGTGGCAGTAAGATGTAACTGCAGGGGAGCCTGTTCTTTCAGAGCCTCCATCTTGTCACGTTCAAGGTCACTATGTGTGTTGACAATTTTTTGTGTTATTCATCTTTTCTAAACTTTATTGAAATATTTTATTTTTTAATTTATCTCTCCACTTCCGGTCCATCCCCTTTATGCTCCACGCACACGCACACACACGTTCCTATTACACATCTGTGCAAGCCTGACTCAGAAGTGCGAAATTCTGATTTCCGAATACTATTCAACGCAGCATAACCGTTGGTGATGATGTGGGCCGACAGACGAACAGCTGACAGCAGCGTCACTAACACGGCGTCTTATTTTCATCCATGGAGGGAATATCTCCACAGACACAGATATTGGAATACTCAGCAAAAAGTCAAGTATGGTAAATAACCATTGTAGTAACTCACTCTTTGATTGATAGGAATTTAAAAGGCAATTAAATAGATGGAAATCTTACGGAGTACAACTTTAATTTTCAGAAATTTGTGAGAAATTTCTTTCCACTTGAATGTTATAAGGAAAAATGTGTAAATCACTTAAAAAATATATTTTTCTATGTATTATCATTTCGGGCTACAAAACAAAATAAGTGACTATTTCATAACTTTCTATAGGCACTGTAACTCCTGTTTCTACTGAGTTTGAATGCACTTACTGTTTCTTTGAACTAAAGTGTAAAAAATAAATAAATCATTTGAAATAATTATGGCAATGTAATATTCACAATTTACATGATCTGATCAACAATTTTAGGCTTAGTAAGAAACACCCATCAGCTCCACAAGTATAATGGATCAGTTATAGTCATACGTCACGCGCATGCACATAAAGAACACACATGTATATACAAACTATCATTAACAGATCACTAACAGCATACATCCTATCTCTTCCTGGCGACTGACATTTATAACAACTGGTGATCTTTTTTTCCCCATGAAAACCAGCAGTTTCATGCACTCAGATGGACATTACCTGTAAGTAACAACAAGTAACATTTTGAAGAATCACATATAATATGAATATTAACAAGGATATATTACTTTACTCTTATGAAAAGAGAAGAACATTACTCCGTCTCTCACCAGTTGTATTATTAGTGTCAGTGTTTCCCAGGATCAAAGAGGAGGCTGTCCACCTTCCCTTACCTGATCTCTTTCTTTTCCTTTTTCTCTTACAGAATAAATAAACATGTTTGGAAGATTTTCCATCTATCAGCTGTTAACTCTACTTTTAACGTTGAAGACTTTGGGCCCTATGTTCCTGAATCGCCCACTGAAGATCAATAGTTCAGTTCCTGCTTTGAGCCAGAATGCAACTTCCCTTTCTGCCTTGAAGGAAGAAAGGAGTTTAATGATCGTGGAAGAATGAAACCACATCAGTCCGCTAAATATAAAGCTACCACCTACAACTAGTTAGCTTAGCATAAAGACTGGGAGCACTTTGTTTTCTGGATGGATTAAACAAACGATAATTACCCTCATGTCTGAAGACGAGGATGCATTTCAGCATCTTTGGTAGATACAATATGGTAATAAAAAAAATACTCCAACTCTGTATCCTTACCTCACCAACCAACATCTCATAGACGAGCACCCCGAGCCCCCACCAGTCCACTGCTCTTGTGTATGATGTGTCTGTCAGCACCTCCGGGGCCAGAAACTCAGGGGTCCCACAGAATGTACTGGTCCTGTCCCCATAACCCATGCCTTAAGGGAATAAGTTAAGAGAGAGAACATGTGAGTGTAGAGTATATTTTAGGGGTAAAGACTGAGACATATAGACTGTGGCAGGGATGAGAGACACATTGTGAAAAGTGAGAAAGTCAGTTTTCTTTTCCCCCTCTGGTGCTGTAGAGGGTTGATATGATAAATAAATAACAGACACTCACCTTCTTTACAGAGGCCAAAGTCTGCTATCTTCACAAAACCCTGTGTGTCAAGCAGCAGGTTGTCCAGTTTGAGATCCCTGAGCGTGAAAAAGGAAGGGGATTTATGCCAAATATTAAGTGGCGTGTAAAAAGAGAGAGTGTGTATCCCTCTTGTACAGTACATGCTAGTATCCAAATACTCACCGATAAACAATCTTATGGTCATGAAGGAACTGCAGACCCAAGACCACACAAGCTGAGTAGAACCTGACGGATGAAGAGCAGACAGAAAGACACAAGATTGAACATACACATTGGACATATTGACACTCTGTGCATAAATGGGTGCATAGACGTAGACACACAGAGCATGGAGCTGTCCAAGAAGGCGCACGCACGCACACACACACACACACACACACACACACACACACACACACACACACACACACACACACACACACACACACACACACACACACACACACACACACACACACACACACACACACACACACACACACACACACACACACACACACACACACACACACACACACACACACACACACACACACACACACACACACACACACAGAGCAGAACTCACACAGCACGTGGCTCAGAAAAGACGTCAGCATGTATGTGCATCATGAGGTCTCCTCCTGCCGTATACTCCATGACAAAACACACATGTTCTGGCGTCTGGAAACATGCAAACAGGTTGACCAGGAAGGGGTGGTGGGAGCCGTTGACGGTCTCAAAGATCCGCTTCTCACACATCAGACTGGAGACAGTATGAGACAGTGATTACTGTACGGGGTGTCATTATGAGGTGAGGGAGCTTTTGTCGTGTGTCCGAGACTTCGGTTGACGGCAGAGTGCCTTGGCCTAAAAAACAATTACCTTTCGACCTCGTCTCGCGCTACGATGTCTCCTTTCTTCAGGGCTTTGATGGCGTACAGGCTGCCTGTCCTTTTGTATTCTGACAGCAACACCTGGAGAGATTGAGATTGTAGTTATTGTCAACAAAAAAAAACAGAAACGCAATGTGAGTCCATTTTCCAATACTTGCTGAATTCCCTGCCCTGTCTGTGGGACTCAACGGACTCGACAGTGCGTGCAATTTGCTCACAGCTACAATGTGTGCGAACGGGAAAATGTATTCATGTTTTATCGCAGATGCATGGGCCAGTAGCTCCCATGAACCTTGCTACATTTCTGTTTCAATTTGCTGTCTTTTAGCCTTTGTCACTGGAGCACGTATGGCCAGTGTGTCCGCTGACTTTTAACTTATCCCTTGTGATTTGTGTGTGTGGGTGAATATGGTGAGAATCCGTTCATGCTTCTTCAAGTAAACAAGTTTATTTCCTGTTAACATGCGTACCTCTGTGTATTTTCCAGCTTGTGTTCGTCAATTATTGCAGTGCCACAGGGCGTGCTAGCTTAAATAGCGAGTGGACGCCAGTTTAGCTTATGTTCATAACTCAGGTTCTCTGAATTAACACCTAGTGTAACATTTCTTATAAATAGAGGGAGTTTGAATTGGAATGAATTTAAATAAACCTTCAATCTATTACCGTTTCAATCAGTTTAAAGTGTAAATAATTACATAATAAATAAATAAATAAATAATATGAAGCAGAAATAATTAAAACCTAGCTTTTGTTTTTAAATCAATTAAATCCGTTTGTTTGTAAATCCTTCCCGTATCCCTTTATGAGGGAGAAACATTACAAAAGTTAAGGTCAAGCCCTGTTTAACCTCAGGCCTCTTTGCTCCTTCTGAAAAAGTAAATCTTTAAAAACAGGTCACAAATACATAGTTTCCAATGTTCACTAGCTAATCCCTAACTCTGTCAGTTGGCTGTTTTGTTCGGAGCAGGTAGTGTGCACTAAGTTTATTAGAGCTTTTTCCATGCCAACAGCTGCCGGATCGCAGTGAATCAAAACATTAAAGTTGTGAGCTGTAAAACCACAACAATGAGCTGAAACACAAACATGCGCTGTAGAGCTGAGGAGAACTGAGTTGAGTGACAACGTTCTGTGGGTTTGTCACGAGCCCCCGTCACAGCGACTTCCTGGTTGATCCAATACGGAAGTGCCAAAACATGCAGTTCAACGAGTGTCAGGTTTAATAATAGAGTAATTTCTTGTTGACCCCCATGTTAAACAGGCCATTTTCACAGCAGCATTAAACCTGTTTAACAGCTAGCCTCTGGGCCTCACTTCTCCTCGGAGGTAAACGTCAGCCAGATGGACATATCTCCATGACAACACTAAGAGGGGTGAATTATTTTGTACCAGGCTAGTTTTTTTTTTTTTCATTAAAGGTTAAAGTTTATGAATGATTAGGGCCGTGGCCTCTTGAGTGACAGCTAGCCTCTGGCCCTCACTTCTCCTCGGAGGTATACGTCAGCCAGATGGACGTATCTCCCTCCCCCCAACGTCACATACATGCCCTTTTTTGGTAAGAGGAAATGAGGCGGAGTCAAAGTCTGACAAGATGGAGACTCCAGCACACGAGGACGATTGGATCAAGTTAAGAGAACGGACCGTGACAGAAAGGCTACGTCCATTTTTTATACAGTCCATGGTTTGTCACTACAAATATCAATGTTCACATTTAAATCAAGTTTATACATTGATAATGTAAAAATCCTGATTTGTGCTGCCTTAAATATTTAACTTGACGTGCAGCTAGATCAGCTGTGTTTTGTTTTGTTCATTCTATGAGGAAAACTAAAGAGTACCTTCCCAAAGTGGCCCCTGCCGAGCACTGCGATCAGCTTGAAGTCCTTAAGGCAAAGAGGGTCCCTGCTTGGTCTGAGACAGAGATTACATACGTAATAGGCACTGCATAAAACATAACAGGCTGTCATACAGATGTATTCAGATGTGCGTCATATGCTCCACAACTCTGGAAACACACTCACTACATGTCAAACTCTATAGCATCTACAGTATGTTGTGTTTGGCTGTGGAAAAGGTTAATACTGTTCAGGATGGGAATCTTGCTGTGTTTTTTCTGTGTTTCAGTTTCAAACACAACCAAGTGTTTCTCATTTGGGGCAACATGTGCTGTAATCCACATTAATGATGACTTGGCTTTACTAGCATGTGTTAAAAAAAAAAAAAAAGAGGCTATAACACAGGACCATATTGTGTGTGGGGGTGTGTTTCTGGGATCAAGCTGTGTTGGCCATAATGCAGAAAGATATGCTCAGGTGTGTGTGTGTGTGCGTGTGTGTGTGTGTGTGTGTGCGTGTGTGTGCGTGTAGTGCGCGTGTGTGCGTGTGAGAGAGACAGGTCCCCTTCGTGTTTGCACCTGCGTAAAGAGTTCTGGGACAGCGACCTGGTTGGCTGCTCGTGAACAGGGACATCCGGCGTTGACGGGGGTTCAATGACGGGCGTCTGTTCCTGTGAAACACCACAGAGACAGAGAAGGAGGGTTGAGAGTGCCGGGAGAATGAGCGCATACGGAGGGAAAATGACGGCAGAAATGAGGACAAAATGATCGCTGACATCTGTGACGACCTTCAGTCACAGCGGACAGACAGACAGTTGAAGCTCGTCATGACCAGTTGCCAGATCCCCTGCTGGCTGACAGCCTCACTCCTCCCCTCTTCCTGTCCACTCCACTCTTCACTCACTAATAATTAGTTCTCTAAAAAACATCAGAGTAATTAATCCCATAATACTTCAACCCCGTTGAACACACCATCTGCCACAGGCCCTCTACTGCTGTGACTCTCTCCGCCTAATTCTGTTTGACTGCTGCTCTGGTCTCTAAAATACAAACTCAAATTTGCTTTATTGTTGTGACCATAACTAAGCACTGTCTTACCAAAGCTTGTTGCATGAGGCGATAATTCAGAATGTAAGACAAAAATCATTAATAAAAATAAAAGAGTATACAGTATTTAAGTTATTATAAGGTTATCAAATAATATTAATTCAACATTTTTGAAGGTTACTTGGTGTAAGGCCCATTATTGCTAATGTGATGTTTGCCTTTACCTACTTACGTCATTATATTCTCAGTACTGATGATTATTTATCAAAAATCTCTGATGTATAAATATATATTTTGTGAAAGCACCAACAGTGAGCCTTTCAATATTGTTGCAATATTAATATAGAGGTATTTGGTCAAAAACATTGTGATACTTTTTCCCCATAATGCCCAGCCTTAGTGATTGTGTACTAAATTCAGAAAACAAACTTAGATAGGTGATTTTAAAATAGGAAGAGAGTCTGAAATCATTTTTGGGGGAGTGATAACATTATATTGATAAATCAACTAAATGATTTAATTATGACAAAACACAGATTTGATGAGGTTTTGTTTACTTCAAAAGATAGCTGAAGAATTGTAAACAAAACTAATCATCAAAGCCAAAGTAAGCCACTGTTTATCATCTCTAAATATTAGATTGTTTTATTTAATAATGTATGTGTCCAAAAGTGAGTCTGAAATGAGAGAAAGTCAGCATCATTTGGAAGGAATGTGCATGTGCAAAAACAAACGATCAGGAAGAACTTAAAGAAAGATAATGTAGCAGGGCACTGAAAATGCACACTGTAAGTTTTAAAAAACAAACAAACAAACAAAAAACCCCTCAAAATAATCTCATAGACAAATATACAAAGTCTGATCAGAATGGCATTAGTCTGGTGCAGTACAGTGTGAAACTGTCTCATATCAAAAAGGTTGTGTTGTGCACAATAAGCTGTAGTTTCTCCCTACACCTTTGTCCAAGATTCCTCTACATTCTCTAAGAGTCCTCTACAGTCCTCTCTCCCACATTATCGCTCTTCAAACTGGGAAACCACCACGTATTAGGCCTTGATCAAATTAAAGCTCCCTCCATCCAATTATGTCTCATTACAGCTGTCTCCCTGAGTTTTCTGTTCTCCATTTCTCTAATTATTCATCCTCCCCCTGCTATGCCGGTCTTGCATTTCACTGCAGCCCACAGTGTAGCGGCCTATAACTAGAGCACTGTTTCCAAGCCAAAGGTTGCAGGTAGGAAGTTAAACAGTAACATGATAGTGTAAAGATGCCCGTCTTTCCCCCTGTCTGAAAATCCTGTCTGCTTCCCTTCCTCTTTGGCCTCCTTCCCCCTCACTCACCAAGGGAGCGGGAGCGTCCACCACATCTCTCCTGGTTTCAGCTTTGGGAGGAGAGTCGCTGCCCAGGTTCAGCTTCTCCACTGAGATTTCTCTGCAAACACCAGACACACACACGAAAACACGCACACACGCACGCACACAAACACAACCACACAGAAAACACACACAGGCACAAATTAAAGCCCTTGTCTGAAACTGTAACTCAGCGGTATGGAGAAAGATGATTAATGTGTGACAAAGGGAATGGATTCTTCATAAACAATAAGCTCTAGTGCATGAGTACCTTGCCAGGTTGCCACTAAGCTAGTTCCCTCTTTAAGGTTGTGGGCTTCATTCGAGAGGTTCACTGATTAATAACATAAACTACTGAATGCAAACCTGAAACAAACATGTTTTTTAATCTATCTTCACTGAACTATACAAAAAAATGATGGCACAGATGCAAAAGTGCAGTTCATTGAACATAAATGACATATTATTCCTCAATAATTGATCAAATGATTAATGAAAAGAAGAGGATCTTTTGGCACTACACTTGAGAGTGCTGCTGGGTTCAAGTTGCTGGTATACTGGTCACATACCCTGTGCTATGTGTGAGCGTGTTGCTTGTGAAAGTGGAAGTGTAGGCAGGTGTGTTGCTTCCACTGGGGATGGCATTCCTCAGCAGGCGGACCCAGGTGGCGATGTCCACATTCATCTGACGGGCAAGCAGGAAGGCTTTACCTGAAACATACAGAGTGGAGTATAACTGGACTAATGAAGGATAAAACACTAAAATGGTCTCAATACTGTCTGTATTTAGGAAGAGGTAGCTTTGATGAGTTGGGACAGCTGAGCTGTTGCATGGCCTGGGCATTTCCTCTAAATGTTTATAATCCCGATTCCAGAAAATACCACAAGCCATTAATACTTTATCTGCAGCAGCCTCTCATCCGTTTTGGCCAGTAACCCCTTTAAACAAGACAGGAACCACATATGCGGGATGGTGAAACCACTCTGTTCAGGCTGTTGTTTAATAATCAGGATAAGGAGGATCACCAGACTGGAATTAACTCACAATCTCAAACAACAGTAACCACGAAATGTATCATCATTGCTGTTTGTTGAATGGTAGATATGCTTTTAACTGATCTATGCTACACTATTTTTTAACAATCATTGGCTTTGGCTGGTAATTTGGGTTGCGGTGAACTTCTTAAAGTGTAATTCTGGAGCAAAAATCATCCCATGGTCTTTTTCGGCACTTACATACATCAAATAAGCCATTGAGACATTTTTTTTGTGTCACAACTATTAAGTGATAAATCCAGGAGATAGCATGAGAAGAGTCCCTACACAGAAAACAAAGCACCAACAACGTAGTTAGTGAACCCAGGGTTTATAGAAAGAGTGTTTTAAAGACTTACCTACTGGCCCCTGTACCAGCTCCTCTCATAGTAAAGTCCATTCAAGTGGATTACCAAAGTCAATCCAAAAGGAAGGAGCCCATTGGTGCTTTGTTTTCTGTGTAGAGACTCTTCTCATGCTGCTGCAGAGGTTTGCTGTTATTTTCAGCAGTATTAGTGGTTAAAAAAGACGTTTGAATGTCTTCACCGTACTGCCCCGAGCTAATCACTGTTAGCCACGTCCGGCTGCTAGCGACTCTCCCGGGTTTTCTCTGTTAATAGTTATTACACGCAGAAAAAATGTCTCAATGGCTTATTTGATGTATGTAAGTGCCGAAAAAGACCATGGGATGATTTTGCGCCGGAATTACACTTTAAGGTTCTACACCTGAGCTACAGCCACACTCAGTTTTGTAAACAATCCCTTCATTTCTCTTACAGATGAAGTTCAGTGTGACACTTGGGTCTCTGGAAACAAATTCACCAGTGTAAAGTCAAAATTTAGGGGTTGGAGTTTTTATTCCTTCATGAGTGAAGGGATACTCTATTTTTCAGTTCAGAGTAGAGCAGCAACCATTAGTCGACTAATCAAGTAGTCGGTCAACAGAAATTATAACTATACTAAGCTGTTAAACTAATAATTATTGACATATATTTATACATTTTGTTTTAATGTTTGTTTGTAGACCTGTTTGTACTCACACTACCTGGGCCTCGCGCAAATGCTTCTTGCTGCCTATACGTCATCACGCCGTAACACGTCACACACATTGATTGACGTCATCGCGATGCGTCACTTTGTTTCCAGATCTTTCCATAGATCTCAGAGTTTTTGTGCATCTTGTCGACTGTTTTTGAATATTTGGTACACGTGCGCACGTACATGTGCAAACACGCTCTACAAAAGCCCACCTCTCTCAAACGGGCCGTGGACGGCCAGCTGGCCGCAGCTAGGCGCGGTGCGGTTTCACTCACACTGGTCAAACGAACTAGGCTTTACCCGTAAAACCTGTTTGGGCACGGAAGGACAGTGTGAGTGCGCCCTTTGTGTGTACACTTGAACATACCGTGTTGTTTAGAGAAGACTTTCTTCTGCCTCTGGAGTCTTCGGCCTCTCTCTATTACTGGGTTGAAGAAAGTCACCTAAAACAAAAAAAACATGTCAAAACAACAAACGGTTTATACAGTTGATGAATGCATTCCATGTTGGCTGATAAATTAAGATATTCCTTTATAAGTCCCACAAAGGGGAAATTTCTTATTTACAACAGCAAAGTGGATAGTACACATAGAAGCATCAACAAAAAACAATAAATTGTAGAAAAATATATATAAAAAAAATAATAATAATATGTTTGCCAGCGGAAATCCACCACCAGGTCTCTTGTTTTCCCTGCGTTGATCTGGAGGAGGTTCCGCTGGCACCAGTCTACAAAGTCCTGTGTGTGTGTGTTTAATGTGTGTGTGTGTGTCCTGTACCTCAGCCAGCAGCAGCCCCTGTGGCTCCAGTTCCAGCTGGACTCGGTGTCTTTGGTTGTCCAGGAACTCTTCCAGCTTCAGGTACTTCAATGCACACAGGGAGCGAAAATCTCTCCAGTACACAGCAATCTCCATCTCCCTGGACTAATCACACCAAAAAACACCAGGGATGTCACGTGAAGGTTTGATGGCTGGCCCAGCATCAAGTTTAGGTTGAATCACACTCTAACAGACTGGGAGCGGGCTGTGTCTTACTCTCTCCAGCTCCACAGTGAAGGTCTGGTCCCAGGCCTGTTCTCCAACTGTCTTCCAAACTGTCTGACCCACCACTGTGTTCTCCAGCTTCAGCACTGCGCTCACCTCCGCTGTAAAACACCCAAACAGCACTTGTTTAGCAGCAAGTATAAAGCGGTTGCGTCCACATTATAATACATATTATAAAGTGTGAATATTAAAGGCTCCTGTTCAGAAAAAGAAATGAAACATTTACAGGAGAGCTCTTCGTTCTTGCCGGGGATCTTGAGGCTCATGCTGCTGGTGCTGCGGCTGTAGAGGCCACTTAGTTTGAACGACGAGCGTCCATCTCCCAGAGAGTAAGAGGGAAGAACCGCAGGGGTTCCTCTGCTCCGCCCTGGCACGACCTCCAGCAGCCCCACACATCCCAGAAGGTGCACCTGAAGGGAACCTGGAAGGAAAAAAAGGTCCTTTAATAAAAATGACTTGAAAAACAGAAGATTTCTGTAGGCAAGAAAATGCCAGATGCAACGTCTCCCCCTTAAAAAACAAAACAATGAATTAAACATTTAATTTCAATATCAGATTCAATATTCCCACATGAAGAACAGTTTTTCTGTCTACCTGTGAGCGGTGATGGTTTGCTCATGGTGCTGTACTGGTTATGGACATAGGGGGTGCTGTGGCGGGAGCTGAAAGCCGAGGAGGAGGCCAGCACCAGCTCCTCCTTAATGAGGCAGGCCTTGGGATGATCCTCGGGGAGCTCCTGCAGCCTCTGCTCCAGAGAGCACCTGAGCAGGTCCAGGCGCTGGGACGACTCGCTCAGGCCACACTGAGCCTGCACACATTTTTACATAAAAAGGTTGATCTTTCTTGGTCATGTAAATATGATCACATAATCTTAAACTGTTGTGGAAGTGAAATAAGTGGGGTAAAATGTTTCAACCTACAGATCCAACCAAGAACTGCTTTCTTTTGCATTAATTACTTAAGAAAAGTTTGACATTTTGGTCATTTCTTTGCTGAGTTAGATGAGAAGAGCACTATTCTTACGTCATCTTATGTATGTAAATACAAAGTTACAGCCAGCAGCCAGTTAGCTTAGCTTAGCACAAATCCCTGGAATCAGGGAGAAACAGCTAGCATGGCTCCGTCCAAAGTTACAAATATCTGCATGTGTAAATCTTATAAATCAACACATTATTCCTCGATCAGAGTTTGTTACCTTTGGAGCAAGGTTAGCTGTTTCCCTGTTTCCTGTCTATTCAAACTTACTGGCTGCTGGCCAGTTACTCGCTCTAGCTTCACATGAATGGTATCAATCTTTTTCATCTAACTTTGGGCAAGAGGATAAATGCAATATACAAATATATATACAAATAAATATAAATAAATATAAAAAAAATGTACAAGTGCTGCTTTGGTGTGTATCAATATTCACAAGCATTTATCAGAGCTTAACTGATAATACACTGGAACAGCAGTCTCAGTATGTTTTAAATCAGGTCATCTCCTGTCGGCTCTCTGACCTCAGCCATGGCCTTCTTGTCTTGGACCTTTCCTGCACCCAGAAGTCGCAGCATGTTCTTGGCTCCCTCGGCCATGGCGTGCTCCACACGGTAGTGATGCCACAGCTCCTCCACACGCAGCTCCGCCCCAAACAAGTCCGGCTTTGCTGTGACACAGTGACAGGTTTAGTCAACAACATGTAAACAACAGGGTGCACAGATGCACAGTTGATAGAGGTTTACCACTGGCTTGTTCAGAGAATTCATTTTAAATCAGATGTGGAAATTGTGGAGTGTTTGGCAGCAGGTGTCGAGAGTAGAATCCATTGGATAGAATAGAAACAAAGTGTTCACAGATTTAGTCGCAGTGATTCATCTTAAAGATGCTCTATTTGAAATACAGAAAAAGAAATCTCCGCACAGGTCTCCCCTCAATACATGCAATTATGTTTTGTTTTTTTAACAGCACATGCACTAACATGCACGCACAAACTCTGATTCCAACACACACACAAGGAGAGTGACTTCATTCTCTGCTCAGGATGCCATTACTGCACTATATCTTTACATAGAAAATACTTGTTTGCTGCTATATTCATGTTGTGTATATTGAATACAGTGCCATAAAGGTTTGTTGTGTGGTAGGTTATCTGTTCACATGAATGTGTGCGTTGTGTTTGGCACAATGCTACATTGAATCAAATATTAATTCTTAAACCTGCAATACATTTTGACCACTTTGGGACAGCAGAAACAAGTAAAATAACACTGATAACCTTTAAAGTGTATATGGCATTATGGCAACAGTTGCCTTTTTACACATCCAGATCTTATGGAGAAATATTATAATATATAACTACTTAAGAAGATCTGGCTCTTTAGCCGCTAAATGCTCCACTGTGCTCCACAGATAGTTGTTACTGTGTCCGCCTTCTGTTTGGTGCTGAGCGTGCTGAGCAGGTATTGTAGAGATTTTACAGCTTTTGTGTTTTGAAAACAGCTGCCTGCTGTGGCTGAAACCAACACTAATGAAAGCAGTGGTTAGCAACCAAACACAGTAAAGTTGTGGTCCAGGAAATCAAAATGATGCGCTGAAAGACGTAGCAAAGCTCCATAGAATTGAGAGGAACTGCATGGCCGGGTGATAATTCTCTGTGATCCTTTGTTTATATAAAAATATTGATCATGGCAGCTTTAAAAGCACAGGAATGAAATTAGAACAATTCAGGAAAACAAACTCCCATTAGAGGCTTGTGCCTAAATCAGTCTGTTTTCTGTCCTTTCCAGGATCACTGCAGCTCTGAGCTTTGTTTTTCCTTCCCTGCTTATTCTCTCTTTCATCTCCAACTCCTTCCGCCACTCCAATCCGCTCTGTCGTCATCTCTGACTCAGTCCTTTAGTCTCACTCCCTTCCTGGCTCCCTGCATCTGTCGTGCCTTGTCTCTAACCTCTGTTAAATGAAGCATGGCTTTTAGTTGTTGGGCAACATCAAGGGGATGCAGGAACATCAATAAGGCTCTAACCTGAGAGAGTGAGAGGGCTGTAATGGACTGTGTGTGTGCATGCGTTTGACTGGAAAACTGTACACTGTGAAGTTCTGAAGCAAGAATTGATCCATTACCACCAGCATCATAAAATATGCAGTGTTTATAAGCTTTATAAGAGTGACAGGTGGGATGAAAGAGGAGAGTGAGGATAAAATCAAAAAGCATAGGTACATTGGTTGTCCTCAGACTGCTCCGTGGCTTGCATGGCCTTTCGGACCTGCATGCGGATGATGTCGATTTTTGTCTTGCTGTCCTGCAGCATCTGCTGAGCCGTCTGGAGAAGCTTCTTGTCCTGTGAAGGGACAAAAAACACAGGCGATCAGGGAGAGAGTAAAGGAGCACAGACTTAAATTCTCCAGAATCTGCAGTGGATATTAATGTGAACGCAGAGATAAAGTTATGGCTGACGGTGGAGCCAGATGAGTACCTTGGTACCTCCATTGGCATAGATTGGAATCATGTTCTCTGCTCCTTGTTTGACCTTCAGCTCAATGTTTAACTGCCGCTCCAAAGCTGCAATGCGGTGCTGGTTGGCCGATGTCCTACTGAGTGACCCTGGAGACTTAGGGGTATCTGGGCAAAAGGAGGGGTTGGATGGTGAGAGGTCAGGTTACTGTCGGTGTAGTTGTTAAACATCATTGTTGTACATAAAGTTAAAGACCAGAGATTTTACATGTTTCACATTTAGCCCACAAACTACTACTCTTGTCAAAGCATAAAAAGGGTTTTTGTATTGATTTGCTGCCCATTATGGAGCCAGTGAGTTATCAGTGTGGGATAAAAATCATTTGCTTGAGAATGGTAACCCATCATATTGGCCATATCTTTTCTTTTTTCGTTGTGTTAATTTTTCAGGTTACAATTCAGTCCCAAATGGGTACAGTTACAAAGAACGGGGAACATTGTGGAGAGGATAACTGGTAACGTAACTGGTATTTTTAGACATGCTAGTGGCGTGGCTCCAATGATGGCACTGTTGGTCAGTTGGTCAATCTCAACAACCTATTGTTTATCACGATTACTCATTGATTTTAGGGACAAAAGTATTTTTTATCGCAGGTTCACATTTACACTCACCGGCCACTTTATTAGGTGCACCTGCCCAGCTGCTTGTTAACACAAATTTCTAATCAGCCAATCACATGGCAGCAACCACATGCATTTAGCTCAAATCTCCACTGGTTCCAACATCTGTGAACACACAACACCACCTACTTTCTACAGAGAGGGAACAGTAGCAGAAGGCCACACTGACACTTTATTAAGCACCAGGTGTGCCTAATAAAGTGGCCGCTGAGTGTATATAAACAGAGCACTACTTTCAATTCCATGTTGTGCGACATGGACAATTATTTGCATCAAGAAAAGGTTCTTTTCACTTCTTATGGCTACAACAACTTATCATTCTGGGATGGGGGGAAAAACACTCCAGCTTCTTTGCAATTTTTTAAACCAATCACAGTCTTGTGTAGCTCCAAACCCTGGATACAGCAACGGTAGAGAGTAGAAAGCGGAGAGAAGGAATGGGGAGGAGAATGCCTGAGATCAGGCATGTGAGACGTGTCGGATGTTTATCCCCACACTATTCTCAACTATTCTCCTGAATTCAGTGCATCTCCTAGAAGCAAAATATAAATAAAATTGTACCCAAAAGGGACAAGCTCTTGGCCTTCTGCTTCAGACATTTTATCATGCTTTCTGTTTATATGTGTATGTATATTACTCTTCTACTTTGGACTGCAGCTGCAAAATTCAATTTTTGCACAGGCTGACGCTGCAGGGTCCATGCAGCACATGATAGCTCAACAAAAGTGAGGCTAAAACATCTGGATCGCTCCCTGGAGGCTGGCTGTTAGTTTAGGAAGTACTTCATTTGATCTGCAAATGAGCGGAACATTTTTAAACATCCATATCAGAGTCAATCATATTAATCTAATTGTGGGAAGCCAAAATCATGTTTGTTATTGATATCGTATTAACTGTGCAGGATGAATCATCAAGTGCGTTCTAACTGTTAACTGTTTCCTATAAACTTCTCCATGGTGGATTTTGTACCTTTGTTGTCATCAGGTCCCTTGACCACAATGTGTGCGTCCAGCTCCTGCAGCTGATCGTGTAGGGACTCCAGCTTGCGCTTGGAGCTGCGGAGCTGCGAGTCCACCTGCTGGGCATTCCTTTTGTCGGTGGTGGCCCTGCGCAGATTCTCTGCACCCTCCTTGATCTTCAGCTCCTTGCGGATCTCTCTGCGGATCCTCTCACGGTGCTCATCCAGGCGCTGCTGCACGCTGGAGTCCGAGAAGTCAGAGTTTTGGTCCAGCCCGAGCTGCTGGAGCACCGAAAGCCCGCCTGGATCACTCTAAAGAAGGAGAAAAGGGGAAGATGGTAAAGAAGTTTGCACAAAAGGAGAAGCAGGTACTGGCAGAATATGAGATGAGGTGGAGTTGTGACAGAAAATAGTGCTGAATATAGTACAAATATTGTCAGGCATTGCTAGACCTCTTCAGGCTGTTTCTGCATTGAAGAAAAGTCTGGCTACACTGCTTATCATTCTGACATAGGGAGAAAACCTTCTGTCTTGATTGTATTTTTCTAAACAATTCACAATCGTCTTGGGAGGCACTAAGCCCCAGATGGAGCAACAGTGCCTTTGCGTGGAGAAGAATGCTGAGACGGGCAGAGAATGGTATTCTTTAGAGTTTACCAAGAGTCTACATCCGCTGAGTCAGACTAGTACAAATATGAACAAGAAAGCTCAACTATATTTAGCCCACTGCATATGAGAGGGATTATTCAATTTGAGTTGAAAGCGAAACACTGAAAAGGTGACATCTCCAGCTGAAAGCCACCGAGCCGAGGTTAGGACAGACAGAGCTGGTGACAGTCACCCTGCACAGTTCTGAAGAAGTGGAGCAATGTGAGATGAAAGAGAGCCAAGCACCAATTTAGAGTGAATCCTCAACGTGTGAAACCTGCCGAGCTGGGATGGTGAGGCAGCATTAAAGCAAAGGCAGTGCTCAAGTGTGCAAGGAGCCGAGTGCTCACATCAGCTCTCCTACTGATCAACACTAACCAGATTACAGCATATTACAGAACAGTATTAATACAGACTCAAATCCACCAGTGTCTTGTCTGCTTCTGGATGGGTCACAAATAAACACACTAATGGCATATGTATAAAAATGTTAAATTTATGTATGCAGCGTTTGCAGTTTTAACCCCCACCACAGATATTTCACAAGGAGCACATTGGTTTACATTTGATTTTCACACAGATTTCATGTCTCCACTGGTCAAGAAGTTGGAATGGCCATTTTCAAAAGGGTCCCTTGACCTCTGACCTCAAGATACAGAGTTTCAAGCAGCACTTTACAGCTTAGGCAGCTGCCTAAACAACACGGGCCTGCAGCTTTAACTAACGTCTTCCAAAAAAGAATTAAAAAATGAGATGAGCGATATTCACCAACAGCACGCAAGCGCCAGACTGTTGCATCGCATCGACGCTGTCTCTCAAAAAAACGGTAAATGTCCGGTGCACTAGTGGACCCCCAATGCGTTTAACAAAGAGCTATCACCGTCATGAAGGTGGTGCGCTCAGCATCATGTAAACAAACAGAGCTGTGAACCTGTTTTACAGTCTGTTTATGATACAAACCTGCACTCAGGAGGATGGTAAAAGGTTGTATTGATGTTGCATGTTAATTTCAGTGTTAAATCCCAAATAAATTGTTGAAAAATTTCGATGGTGTAAAAGTGGGGTTTTGTTAACAATGGTTGTGTGCCCCGATTGTGAGCTGTAATAGCCCACAGCCTGTTTATTTTACGAGCGAGTAACAGTAGTCAGCAAGTGAGCAATGGTTGTTGGTAAGTGCAGTTAGCTCTCAGATACCTGGCTACAGTTAGCACCTCTTCTGTTTATTCTCTCCTCCGGTAAAACACGACCGTATTGTGATATACTGGAGCACAATGAAGAGTACATCGTTGGTACACTCAAATGACTTGTGTACAACCTGCATGAGAATCAGTCTAAATGGCCCACCTGTGAAAGAGTTCGATTCCAACAGGGCCCTTGAGTTGTTTATGTTTTTATATTTTTATTGTTCCTGTTCCAGATGATTTTTTTGAAAAGCTTGTTATTCGTTAATTGTTCAATGCAGTACAGAGTCTGTAGTCTACATCGCACAAACATTACCCACTCCCCCCAGACTCTCTTCAACCAGCCCAATTGTATTCATGTGTGATGATGTTAGTCTCCATAGTAGCCATTTCATTGTAATGAGAGCATCTTTTGAAATTCAAGCTTACTGTATAAAATGAGCAGTTGTGACCTCGAAGATAATCACAGCCTCATGAAACATTCTGGATGTCTTAATGTGATATTTTGGAGGGATTTGTGAACATTTTTAGCAATCCTCGAGTGAAAATAGTTAGATTTTTGCACCAAATCTGTGTAACAATTGGTATCGACCCAAAAACTGATGCAACAACTTATGAGACATAATAGAGCTGAGAATGGACACCGTTTACTTCCATCAGAATGTTTTAAACCCGTATACACTCTAAACTTTCAACATTGAATAAGTGCCTAACAAAACACAACGTTTATCACAGATTTATAACCTCAAATTAATCTTCAGATCACAGCTTTCAGATGATGTACACCTCTTATGTGGCATCTACTGCTGACCTGCTATCGCCCCTTAAAGATCTTGTCAACACCTAGGAAATATTAACTCAATATGAATTAAAAAACAACAAAAAATCCCTAAGGTCTGACCTTATATTCACATCAAAGCCCAAGACAGGGGAGAAAATAATGTGCCTTACCAACTCCAACAACACCATCACACTGAAGGTCTAAAAATACTGCAGGTGATTCAACCCCTCTCTGTCACCGTCTTAACTGAACATCATACGCTCTGCAAAAGGAGTAAACCGACTGCATTCAATATGTTATTATGTCCATCTAATATGTTTCTATGTACAGAGAACCACACATATTCTTCATAAACCTATTAAAAAGGGGCTTAAAAGCCTGTAATGTCGTGCATTTATTGTTATGACATTAGATCTGCTAAGATCACACACACACACACACACACACACACACACACACACACACACACACACACACACACACACACACACACACACACACACACACACACACACACACACACACACACACACACACACACACACACACACACACACACACACACACACACACACACACACACACACACACACACACACACACACACACACACACACACACACACACACACACACACACACACACACACACACACACACACACACACACAGTCCCCTCCCCTCTGCCAGAGTATAATGACGGGGTGCTCAGGGCCTTTCACTGCCCTATGCAGCCAGCCATCCAGCTTAGCAGATCTGATTACAACTTCTTAGGTCTCTGTGTCCATCCAGCTACATGCAGGCTGGGGCTACAGCTCTGCTCTCATTAAAGCCATAATCCATCTGCAACACAATACCGTACAACAGTCAGGCCGACCAGACCACATGGCACATGCCAAGTGCTGCCAACTGCTGCTTTAATGCAATGTTATGTCATTGTCATTGCACAACTCTGAAGCAATGTAACTGAGCATGTTCCACAACCATGTTTGTGGAACATGCTCAACAATGTAGTGAAGACTATTAACAGTGCAAGAAGGTTTAATTAAAGTGTTTGGTCTGGGTGATCCTCTTGTTAAAGATGTAAACAAATACACACATCACTGATGCCCATGCGCTGCATATATCCTTCTTACTGTGACAGGCCTGAGAAGAGCCGCAGCCTTTCAAGACAGAAGAGAAAGCAGAGGCAGTAACAACAGGAAGGGAGAGTTTGTGCTGTGACGCACTCTGTTTCAACACAATACAACTTTATCCCTGCTGTTTTACAACAAAGAACCTCTGGAGCGAGAAGCAAGATGGCTCACACAGAGAGCCCAAATCATGGACTGGAATGAAAACTCACAAGTGATTCACTGTCAGACAGGAGATGTTTTTACAGGAAGTGAACGAGGAAGCCAACAGAAAATAGAAGGGTTATAGTAATGGATGAAAAGACAAAAGGCGGCCATGCTGAGGCCTGCTGTGGTCACAGTTGCCTACCGAAGACTCTGTGTCACTCTGCTCATTGTGCACCGGGGAGTCAACCGGTTGATCCCCTGGCAGGTCATCCAGTAGGTCCTCACTGGCCATGTTTGGCCTGCTTCTGGCTCGCTCACTACCCACTGTCACACACACACACACAGCACTGACAGAAGCGCCAATCAGGCAACACCGAGTGCTATTACTGCCTCCTCAAAATCCAGGATGTCCTTCCCGCCAGGAATCAAAAGCCAGTCCGGAGCGAGTGAACGAGGCTGAGAAGAGGAAGAGAGAACAGCACAGACCCAGCCCCACCTCGCTGCTTCCTGTTCTGCTCATTGCCAGATAGAGACCGAGGCGTCATGCGCTTTGTACAGACACACACTCATGCAAGCGCACACACACACACACTGGGTGGTTTTGTAAGTGAGAGAGCTCACAGCCACTCTGCTTCCTGCTAGTGGGTCTCCAAAGCTGTTGTGATAGATTGTGGTCATGTTAAATGGACTATCAGATTACGCATATTTTGTGTTTGTGTGTGTGTATATACATGTACACAGCAAATGTGTACATGCATGTACTGCATACATGTGCCACACTATTTCCACACTGAGAGAGGGGGTCAAAGGGCAAAACATTCCTACATACACTAGACTACACCATCTACAGAAAGGGCCCTGACATCGAAATGATCTGTAAAAAAGGATAATGGGGCTGTGACTACCGGTTATATTAATGATCGATTCATCATTTATAAAGTGTCAGACAACCCAATTCCTCAAAGTCCAAGGAGAGGTCCAAAACCCAAAGATATTGAAGAAGCAATAATATGACAAAAACAGAGTAAAGCAGGAAATCTTTTCTCACATAATGCAAAACATAATGCATCCATACATTGACTTCTATGTCCTCTTGATATAACACACACCATATTGAGACAAACTGCACACATACAGGGAGTGGACTTATGCCTGATGTGTGCAAGTCGACAGGAAGCCCAATTGACTTATTGGAAGCTCGCGCAAATTTCGCAGGAAAAGCGAGACGACAAGCTGAGTCGTCACCTCCTAGACATGAACGAGCAGAGATCGCACACCGGCAGCCCTGACTGATTGCAGATCAGCCTGTCTCTGACGCTCCCATCGCTGTCTGACTTCTGTCCTCTTCCTGTCAGTAAGAGACAAACACGGTCATGGGTTTATCTGACTCAGGCGCTCTGCAGTGCGAGGTCACTGACCCTCCGAGCCCTCACTGTGTCGCAGATGGCTCTTCTTGGTGCTCTATCTCAGTCTGTAGTTCCACACACACTACACAACAGGGTACACTGTCTCATAGACACAGAGGGCGAGGGACAAAACACACATACCACATCTAGTTCTTCTTGTTCTCCCACACTACTGTAGGGGAATAGGAAGTGAAATAATGTCAAGCCAATGCATCCATAACACAGGCAGTCACTCTTGTTCAGCACTATTTTGATAAAAGCCGTAAATGCTCTGTTTCCAGTGTCTATATTTATTACATTTATTATATATTTATTTCCTTACCGAGCAGCTGGGACTCTCGGTGCTTCCTCTGTGATGTGGACCGGTGGCTGCAGAGATAGCAGCCCCCATGCATCCATGCTGTCTTTCACCTTTACAAATATGGCTGAGCTGTCATTATGAACTGCACTGTAACAAACACCTAAAGAGGAGCTGTTGTGATGCCTGTAGAACCGAACTGTCTAGCTCATGGTGTCTGTGAAATAGATGCAAATTCAAAACTGTGCTCACCACAGTATCAGGAACTTAGATCATCGGTTTATATATACAGCTCTTAAAGTTACAGTCGCACCCTGTTCACCTGGTTAGGATCCAACTGAAACACATACTGTGGAATAATTAACCCCTTAATGTCCAATTTATCCTCTAACTGTATTTCACCTCAAGTTGCTGAGATAAATCCCCTTCTTTCACACTGTCTGTATCAGATTGCTCCAACTCTTCACAGGAGCTATATGATGTTCACACTGAGTGAAATATTCAAACCAAAGCCTCCAAGTCCCAACGGAAATATTCTGAAAGTATGTTAAGCTTCACACCAGTTATGGCCGAAACAAGGTAATATAGTATGCCAGGTTATTGAGAAGTCCACATGGTATATTGATATGGTATATATAAAAAAATACAGACGCTCCTCTAGTGGTGGAGCAGGCAGCTGCCCTGAGAAAGATGGCGACTACGAGTGGACTACTGCTGCTTCTGTTTGGATTATTTTTGGGTTAAGTTTTAGTATACTCGGGTACAGAATAAGTGACTGGTTCTGTCTGTCTGTCTGTCTGTCTATTGATCTCCTTGGTTCCTGTTTTAGAACTACTGTACATGGAAAGGCACATATTTCCATTCTGGTCAACCCAGCAAGACTTGTCTAAGTAGGCTAATTGCACATTAGTCACATGGCATTGTAAGCTAGACAGTGTCATACATGCTACAATGACTATAATCACCAGCAGCTCACATGCATTTGTTTTTTTTAACAAATACCATCATATACTGTATACCCCAGTTTACAGTATGAGGATAGGAGTTCTGTAGTTTTGTTTGGCTGCACAGCTTTAGTTTGTAATGACCGACTCCCCTTCACTTGCATAATTGTTTTCTTTTCTGGATTGAAAGTATTTCAGGAAGGGTAAGCTAAAGGGTTTATACCAGTGGCTCCAGACAACTGCTTTCAACCTCTCCGTTGTGATACTTTTTTCCAGAGTGTCAATTGTTGAGACCTGAAACACAAGTGATTTAGAGCTGAAGCTGTTGGTCAACTAAAATAAATGAAATCAAATTAAACTTGTATTAAATGAAAGCAAGACTACCAATTCTCATTCTCTTATTTCAGTTTCTTAAATTGTAAAGAGCTGCATCGGTGGCTTTAGGACATCATAACAGGCACTTTTCACTTTCTCTAGGGCTGCCCCCCAACAGTCCATCAAACGTTAGTCGACCAGAGAGCGGACAAGATTTCATTGGTCGGTTGGCCAAAAAAAAAAAGAAAAGATAAACTTTATTAGGAACTCAAAATAAATCAAACCCTATACAGTTCCACCATATGGGAATTTAATTAGAAAGGACAGACACAGGAAGTGGCTGCTTGTAGCCTACCTGCCGTTGTCTCGCAGCCAAAAGGCTATATGCAAGATATACTTGGAGAACCCAACAAAGATTGATGGGGGTCCAGTGGCATGGTGGCAAAAATGAGGAGCTATATCCAAAACTTGCTAGAGCAGCTAAGCGTGTGTACTCTTTCCCTTCCACGTCCACGCCATCGGAGCGCATCTTTTCCAAAGCGGGCTTCATTGTGAGCAAGACAAGGAGCTCCCTTCTTCCTAACAATGTAGATACACTTGGGATTCCTTCTCATAATGAGAAGACTCAGAGCAGAGGGGGGAAACAGACTGAGACCGGTGGGCTTCTGTTAGTTGTTGATAAACGTGTGCGTTAGTTTCATTTGCTTTGGGCTTCTTGTCTGTTTATTTCATTTTTGAACTAATCAAGTTTGCTGTGTGCCGATTTATTTGTTTGTTCCTATTACTTATGTCAAAACAAGAAGAGAAATATTTTCCAACGTTGTTTTACAGGCTGCTTTCTTTATTTATCAATGTGTGCTATTGTGTTGGTGTTGCACGTTAAGCGGGTTAAGTTTTGATGTGTTCTTTTAATAAATTTACTAAATGTTCCGACAGTCTTCTTACCTTTTTCTGTCAAATTCAGAATCAGAATAATAAGTTGGGCTATTTATTGTTTGCCTGTGTTATTAAAGAGGACATGCTAAAGTTATTGTGTTGGTGTTACAAGTTAATTAGATGTGATTATATTGTTCAACAAAATGTTACATTTTTCCCTTGCTGGTTGTTCCACACATTCATTATTCATCGGGACACGGGATTCCAGGGAAATGTGTCACCCCTGGTCCCGTTTTGCCGTTATCGATTGATTAATTGCATGATTGATTGATTGATTGATTGATTGAGGGGGTATTTTTCATTAATAGCAGCCAAAACTAATAATTGTTAGTGAAAAAGGCTGTGCTGATTGGCGATGGAATGCTGACAGCCTAATTAATGATGTGTCTTGCTCAGTGTGACATGCACTTGTAAATAAAAATGTAGGCCTTACATGGAAAAATTCGTCCACTAATGGACCCTAGATTTCTCACATTTTATAGGCCAAACAAATAATTGATTGATGAAAAAAATGATTTACAGATTACTTGATAATGGAAACGTTTGTTGCAGCCCTAAAATGATATCATCGCCTACAGTTCTTGGCCCAATGAGTCATGCTGAAGACAAAGTTTAAAGCTGTCTTATTTTCATATTCGTCACAGTATGCGCACCACGACCCTGTGTGAAACCATACTGTCCATCATACAGTATTGTGGTCTGCTGTTTTCACACCAAAATGAAAAAAAACTACTAGTCATATTGTACAGGTAGCTACATCTCTTTCTCTCCATAGCTCCTTATATCGTCCCCTCCCTGTAGTCTTTTTACACCTTTACCCTTTTTCATGATGCTCCCCCTTTCCTATTTTTCTCCATCTTATTGCCAATCCGTCATGCATTGTCCTCTGTCACACATCTTGGTAAGCAGACTCCTGCCCGGCGCTGCTAGTGGGTGACAGAAAGCCATCCCTTTGATTAAGTTTTAATGGCCCGTCAGCTCAACTTTGCTCGTCTGTGTCTATAAATAGACACTAAGTCCATTTTGTTGGGGTAGAGGCAGTGCAGGAATTCTTCAGCTGACGGCCCCCTTACTCATTTTATTACTCATTCATTCATTTACTCACCAACACCTACATTTTACATGCAACAATAATAATGGTGGGGCTTGTGACTGGACTTTCAACCTGATTGTTATATTATGGTGTTGCCAAAAATAATAGTAATTTAACAAATGTACCCTAAGCTCGATATTGCATGAAGAGATGTTTTTGTAGGGGAAAGGGGGGGGGGGGTTTCGAGGAAGTTATCGGTGATGAAAATATTGTTTATTATTAGGAAGATGTGGATTTAAACAGTGCAACACAAGGTCCTGGCATGAGATTTAGATTGAGGGGATTTCTTTTTGAAAAACGTGACGTTTTTGGTCCACAGAATTCCTGTTACTATGTCAAAAGATGAGCAAAGAGTGAGGGAGAAACAAAAAGACAGAGTACAGTTAAGAGGTCAGGTTGATCTTAATAGAACCATTCATCACTTTAATGTGTGTGTGTGTGTGTGTGTGTGTGTGTGTGTGTGTGTGTGTGTGTGTGTGTGTGTGTGTGTGTGTGTGTGTGTGTGTGTGTGTGTGTGTGTGTGTGTGTGTGTGTGTGTGTGTGTCGTAAAAACACTGCATGTGAAAGAGAGAGAGACGGACAGAATTTGGAGACACAACTTTAAATTCTCCTCACATCCTGATGTCTGCACACAGCCTCATTCAGCAGACAGTGGATGGGATTTGGGTTAAGAGGGGGTGGGTTTGGTCGGGTGGGGGGACGGGGGGTCGGACAGAGAATTCCAATTAATCTCTCTAAAGACACACAAACACAATCATGTCTTCATGCCACTGCACGAAACATAAAAGCGATGGATACCAAATGGATAACATAAATAATACACTCTGATGGAGGAATGCTTGGGCACAAAGACACATTAACACTCACAAACACACGCACACAAACACACACATACACACATACACAGAGGACTAATGTACTGTAACTGGTTGGTAATGAATAAAACAGCGCAGTAAGGCAATGTCAGCTGAATGCTGAGAGTATAACAGGAGGAAATGTTGCTCTTGATAATGTCAGCACTGCAGATCAGAGGGAAGTATGCGTACGACAGGCTCTGGAGTTAACTTCAGGACACTGTTACTCTCAGTGAGCAGACAACGCTGGCTGTTATGTGGGTAAGTGGGCCAATTTGCGGAGCAGCAGAGTTAAGTATTTAACGCTCCTCACCAACAACAATTTTGGGCTGCTCAAGTGGTCAGGATATCTGCTGCTGCATCCATTTTAAATACTTTTCACATCTCTTACAACCAACTACTGTATATCGAAGTGATGTACTAACTAACGACAGTTCCCTTTCCCGGCTGATATCTAGTCTCATATTCCAATTTAAACTTTGGCCCTCTATGAATGAGTTAACAGCCTACAAAATGTACCTTGGACTGTGTGTGTTGCCTGTTAATCCCTAAAATCCCTCGTATTCGAAATTCTGCTGCCAAATCTCCTTTTGCGGTTTTACAGTGCAACATGGTTGTACGTATGTGTATCTGCTGCACTACCAGAGCCTGATGAAGCGTCACGTGCATGAGGGGAGAGGATTCTCCCAGTCTGGGTGAACAGGAGAGAGACTGTGCAGAAGGTTAGGTGAGAAAGTGTCTTCTGTGTGTTTCAGTGCACATCTGTCTGCATGTGAGCGTTGCAGCAGCGTCCGCTCCACAGCTGGGGAGGAGCAGATCAGCATGAATGGCATCTTTGTGATCGGGTCGATCTTCTCAAGAGACTTCAGTAAACCATTATGTGTTTGTGTTCCCGGCTTTGTCCATTGTGAGCTTTGCAGCAACAAACAGTCGCTCTGTTCAGGCTCCTGAGGAATAAGGCGGCATAAACCCCCCATAAGAAAAGCTCTATAGTCCTCATACTTAATCTACTTCTGTCATGTGTGTAACAGCAGCTCCAGAAAAATCAGACAGGTGAAGGACACTGAAACAACTCAGAAACAATTTTGCAGACTGTGCAAAAACATGACAGTTCTTTAAAGTTAGCGTCTAAAGCAAGCAACGAAGCTGCTACATTCAAACAGCAGTCAGAGGTAAAACAGCTCCTTGGACTTGAATCCAACAGACATAGCCCACTTTTCTGTGGACGCACCAGTGAGCACCACCTGCATATAAAAAAGGCAGCAAACAAAGTTGTTGACCTACAACAGTCAACCTGGATAAGGGTGTTGCTTAGAGGAGAACTAATGAGGCACTTCTTTACAGTCATAGCTACTTTTACCACTGCCATGCTCTGTGGGGAAGTGGCCGCTGGAAATGTAAAACAGAATATTTATGTGGGAGAGCAAGGACCGTGCAATAATGAGGAAAGAATCATTTAAAGGGTAAAAAAAAGGTGTACGATGAACCATTCAAAAAAGTAGACGCACTCACAGTGGATTAAAGGCAAATGTTATCTTGTAGTGTCGCCATTTGAGTACTTGTGACTGGAAACTGAATAAATCAGAATGCGACCCAAGTCGTCTGAGCTGCATGAAGACAGAAACAAGAAGAAGCCGTTCAATGTTTGATGTTGAGTGTTACTTTTTATATTTGGTTGCTACAAACTTAAGCATGGGCCTTGCACAGTGCTATGTGAGGGGGCCATGATGTTGCAGAGACTGAGGGCGCACTCACACTGTCGTTCTGGCCGGGGCCAAAACCGTTTTTTCAGCTAAAGCCTAGTACCTTTAAGCAGTGTGAGTGCACCCGTTCCGCGCATAACAGCCGACAGCGGGCCGTCCACGCTGTCGCGGTGCGGAAGGACAGTGTAAGTGCGCCCTGAGGGTTTCCCCATTATATTGAATGCCTGGTGACCTGCAGGGCCTAGGGGCACACTCACACTGTCCATTCTTACCGTGCCCTAGCACGCTTTACGGATAGAGTCTAGTTTGTTTGACCAGTGCGAGTGCAACTGTACCGTGCCCAGGCACGGCGCGCCTGCCGGCCGCGGCCCAGTTGAGAGAGGTAGACTTTTTTTAAGCACGGATGAACATGTACGAGCACGAGCGCAAGCATTGACGCGGTCTTGATGTCTGTTTATATGTGTCTGTTCCTCGTGACGGACATTTAAAAAGATTTCGCTGAGCGGTTCGTGGTGGTTTGATGTGGAGGTGGAGGGTTTACTGCAGATTTGGTCAGATGAAAATATTTTTAAAAAGTCAGACAGAACTAAATCTCTCAGGGGTGATGACATAAGCAAGAAGCATTCAAGCCGCGGCCAAGATCATTTCAAGTTAAGTGAGTACAAGTGGGCCTAGGCTGCAAGGGAAGAAGGGAGCAGGGACAATCACCCTAAAGCACAGGGCACGAATAGACAGTGTGAGTGCATCCTAAGTTGACCCCCTGGTGCAACCCTTAAGCATCAGAGATTTTATTTGAATGTTTTTTACCATTATTTTTAAACTAAGATAGGAATAACTTATATTTGTGTGCACAAGGTGAGAAAGAACAACTTGCTCTGCAGAGCTGTCCTCTCTCTGTCTGTGTAGGAGTTCCAAACAGAGAATCACACATTCCGACAGTGAGAGCGATGATGATTTGTGAATGTAGCAGTGCAGTGTGTACAGTTTCTCCTGAAGACACAAGCCTAGTCTCTGTGTATTTGCCTGCTACCTGCAGATTAAAGTGCAGGGAGTTAGCCTCAGAGCTAACAACAGCTCAAGCCTAGGCTCACTAAGGTAGCCATTCCTATAAGGTGGACCAGCTATTCTCATTTTACTGACGAGCCACTGCCACGAGTTTTGTTTAGCACCACCATAGGAGGTTGTTTATGTTCGGTGTCCAAAAATCCATAATAATCTTTCATAATATATGAATTTAAATATTCTGGGTAGAGTTTTTAGACTTTTGCACCTCCTCTTGGCTCTGTTTTCATGCTTCAGAAAATCCAGCCCATTACGAGATTTAGGACAACAGGTCATTTCAGAGAGAGAGAGAGCATTCCTATTGGCTGAAGACAGAGAGGGGAGAGGGCGAGCTACAGGAAGAGGTCTCACTCGCTTCAAATTCTGGAGTTTGCTTTGTATTTACTTCATCTCAGTGAAGTTTTTTTTTCTGTAGAAAGCACACTTTTATCAGTCCCTTGAGTGGTTAAGTTAAGGTAGACCAGCAACTACTCTGAGATCACATTTTTGTCTAGGGTCACCTTCTAGACACAATTTTCTTGCAGCTGTCCAGCCTTCTCAGGGTCAGAATAACAGAATAACCTTAACTTCCTTCTTCTAGTGACACAAGCCCACAGGGATCAGAGTGAGGCTTGGAGATGGCTTCTGGTTGAGAGCCATGCTGCTGCTTGACTTCCGTACTTTTTCACTCTACAAAACATCGATGCACTAAACAGATTTTCCAGTGTTGTAGCCTTCAAATCTCACTGGAATCCAACAGCCCAAAACATGAATGAGATAAAACTGCCACCGGATTTGATCCCTTAGCATATCCCCCACTCCCTGGGACAAATCCAACCCCAGATGTTGTGTAATTCATGCACCGATGTCCACAGGAGATTTGAACCAGTTACTAAGTTTTTCTCCCACTGTGCCGTCATTTTTGTCTCCTGAATCTGGCAGATTACAGATGCTTTATTCTATATGCAATATGCTTGCAAGTCACCTACAGCCGTCAGGAGGGGACACGGGCTGGAAAGAGCCCCGATGTGTAATGGAATGGTTGAGCAGGCATGGTGGTAATGGACATGGAAAGCAGATTAAAAATGATTATAGCAGAAGGGCTGAGGAGGATAAGAGGTCCATGCCATAATGCAGATGATTATCCCTCTTTACTGATGCTGTTGATTACGATAGCACAGAACAAGAAGAGAAAAACGCACAAGCAGCAGAAATATTTATACATTCGTGTTATTGTATTAAAGGTACAATGACTAATAGTGGGGCAGATTTGCTATAAAATCGTTCATTTTGTGATAAAAGTATCAAATTTGGTACACTCATTGCTGAATACATGTTTAATGAATCTGGATATTAGGCCATCGCAGTTTTTTTTTCTGATGGCTGTGGAGGCATTTTTAAAATGGCAACTGCTGTTTTCAGCACCACAAATATAATTTAGAGAGGTGTTAAAGCGTTTTCAAATCTTCCCACTCTTAGACCAGGTTTCAAAAGATTCTGTTTTCAGGCTCCGATAACGCCGGCTGCGTGTGGATGGTCAGACAAAATGATACAAAAGTTGTGCGGTTTCAGGAAAACGCGATAGACGCGAACAGAGCAACAACTCTACATTGAAAATGTAAATGCCGTCTAGCGCGTCTGGAGTGACGCGAATAAAGTTAAAAATATTTTAGTTTTCAGGCGACATCGCACCGCGATAGCCAATCAGAGCTGAGATTGAGGTTAGCGTCATCGATGTTCTCCGTGAGACATCCAGGGGCTCATCAAAGCGACTATTTTGGCAGTCCTTGGAGGAAACCAGTATGTTCCTGTGGCTATAATATGATGGATATAACTATGAACTGAGGATGGCAGCGACGTGCCTTAAGAAGAAGAAGAAAGCCGTCAGTGCAGAGTGAAGCTCAGGAGGAGACCGGGCAGCACCTGTACGGCTTCAGAGGTTAAATCACTGAGGACCTGGTCTCACTACAACATAACAGTTCTTTTAAGAGCCACAAACTTCCTCTGAGAGCTCATTTCTGTTCTTTTAAAAGCATTCAGATCCTTGTTAGTACTAGCATCACTTCCATTTAGCACAACAGCAGAGTCGGCTGAGCCAGGGGTTAGCTTCAGTTAGCTAGCCGCCTCGGCTGCTGCCTGCGATAGACGCGAATGAAGAGATAATGAAAAATGTGATCAAGCGGCGCGATACAAGCGCCTGAAGCGATTGTATTCGCATCACTAGCGTTTTGTATAAACGCAACATTAGACGTTGAGGGTGTTGGACACCCTGATTCTTTTAGCAGAAAATGTTTTAACATAGTCAATTACTATCCACCACCATCTTTTGAATTTTGTACGACCTACAACAATAAAAACAAAACACATTTAGACAGAGAAAAAAATCATACATTTTAAAAATTCTACTCAGGTTACTTGTAGCAGGTCACTTTTTCTGGCAAAATCCTTGTACTGAGGTACTGAGGTGTGTGACTGGGATGGAGTTATAAAATAAATTTCAAAAAAGAAAAAAAGAACCACATGGTCAAAGGAGACATGACAGTAAATGAAGTCTATTGCTTTCAGGAAGTGGTAGAAGCGTGCGTGTGTGTGTGTGTGTGTGTGTGTATAGTTTTATTTTGGAGGAAAATGTTTTAATAATTTCCTTTAACAGTTGGGCACTGTAGTTTATAGCAAATGTTACTCAAACTGGAGTAAAGGGTGCATCTGTTGGGAACTACAGTAGATACCTTATCCATATACAGTATAAGAAAGGACTTGATTGAGGAAAATATAACAATCTACATTTGGTAATAAGCCCCAAGTTACAGTCATTTGAAAGAAGAGGATCAAGTGTTCATAAAACTGCTACACCGTCGATGACCCATCACAAGATAGCAGCTGCAAAGATGACACGCTAGGCAGTCAGTTATCAAAACTACCAGCCACACATCTCTTCAGACTTTCTCTTTTCTATCTCTTCTCTGATTCCCTCTGTAGGTGCTGCATCCTTTTCTTTAAAGCCTATTTATACTGCTTCGGTTACAACTCTCATAATCTCCCACGCATTGTTGACTATGAATAAAAACAGCCAAACTCACAATGGCACCTGGCTGCTGTTTGTGTGAGTATCCCACTGTTCCAGCAATTCTGCCCCAGAGACTTTAATAACAACAATGGCTCAAGTTTGGGTTACATATTGAAGGGTAGGCTTGTTGTTGGGCCACCCTGTGTCTCTCCCTCTCAAACAGGTAATAATAGCTGTCTTCTTCCCTGTCTGTCTCACTTTTATGGCCCCTGGAAGACAAAACAGACAGTCCACTGTTGAGGGCGGCATCATGGCTGAGAGGGCAGATTCTCCCATGAAGCTCTGCTGTGCTCTGCTTAAACCCAACACCACTCCTGCAGCACAACATGCAGGGTATCACATGACCCCAACCCAGTGGTAGGATAACTCATCTCATATGCCTCAGGTGTAACCACAATCAGGTCACACAGTCCAGGTTCTTCTCTTTGTCTCCACTTCAGTTTCTACTCAAACAGCATAAATCCACCTTTCCGTCTACAGCTTTTGCTGCATCTCTGTGCCATTTTGGTGCTCCGTGGTATTGTACGATTCTACTTGACTCGACTCACTCAGTGCATTTACATCCAGTTTAAAAACCTGATTATATCCTGGTTAAGTGCATACTCCGGTTTCTCAAACACCATGTAAACAGAGTTCTCATACCTAGAGAACTCCTCCAGGATATTTTGCTCCTACAACGTAGCACCAGTTCTCTAACTTGTTCTTCTTAGCAACACATTCTTCAATCCTGTAATACCACAATCCCTTAAAGCCCTAAAAAACTTATAAAACCAGCTTAAAAAAGACGAAATGTAGCTGAACCAAGTAACCAGTACAACAAGCAGTTGGTCTCTCCTCCACCAGTTTCCCTGTAGTGCTTCATTTTTTTATTTTCTTCCTTATCTTGGCTTGTCTGGTATCAATAAGAACTAATCCTCTGAAAGCCTGGTGGATGACTGGTATGCATTAGCAGTAGAGAAATGTAGCGATATTACTTTTTCTTCCTGATTACAGTGCCTGAACTGGTGTATCAACCAATCCTAAGAACCAATCCAATAACAGTGTTAAAAAAAATGTATATATATATATATATATATATATATATATGTGCAGTATATATACACATAGCATATATAGCATAGCCGTGACATTACGACATTAGGTTCACAACTTCTTTTTACACCTGTCTCTCTCACACACACACACACACACACACACACACACACACACACACACACACACACACACACACACACACACACACACACACACACACACACACACACACACACACACACACACACACACACACACACACACACACACACACACACACACACACACACACACACACACACACACACACACACACACACACACACACACACACACACACTTGTTTTAACTCACTCACTTTAACACTGATATTTAGTAACTTGATAAATAAATAACAAATAAATGAAAATCTTACGTATTGTAACTTTAAATTCACAAAGGAGTGCATAAAAATACATAGGCTTTACTATGCGGTTATTTCATAAAGACTGTCTTTAATAAATGACCAGAAAACTTGCTCCTAATATATATCGTTATCGTGAAATTAAATAATCTATATCAGGATAAAAGATTTTGGCCATATTGTCCAACGCAGTGTAAAAGATGCTAATGTTAGTAATGACCAACGTTACATTCTCCGCTAACAGAGAATGTTAAATGTTAATTGGAAACCAATTCTTCTTTGCTGCTCTACAAACATTTGAGACGCACTATTGGGATGCTTAACTGCACCCTAATGAGCAGGCTTTAGGCTCGATGCACCCATCGGGTTTATTAATGAATGCCATTAAGATGCCCCATCAATACATTGATGCTTTACTGCAGCAGTTATAAGCTTGTCTACTGGTGTGTCTGGGAGACAGACAGATTTCTGCAGACACAGTGTAATCCTGGATTCAGGCAGGAGGAACTGGATGCTGGGGGGTTGTATATGTGTGTGAGTCTGTGTGGGTGTCTGAGGGCACTAATGCTTCCCTCCTAGGAGGTCAGACACACAGTGAAGTCCACTATCCTAATCCTATTATCCATAGCAGTGGCAGCTGGAGACACACATGATGGTGAGTGTGATGCAAGATACCACTGTATATTATAACACGTGTGAGACCACCATCAGACCTCGGCCAGCAGAGCTTAAATATGCAAACGGGCTCTAAAGTCTTCAGGTGCCATTAAAAAAAATGGACCAAGTTGCCGCCACTCTCTTGGATGATCAATAAAAAAGTAATTTGGTCGGGCATTGAAAGGGGTGCCCTCTCCGCTCCTCACCACTATGTGAAGAAGCAGCAGCTCCTCTGACTCTCATAGATATTAACTACAGGAAACTAACAGAAATAAAGAATTCATGAGAGAGCGACCCAAGAGTGTATAGCTACCTCAAAATGTATATTAGGTTATCAGCTCAGTGCAGAGCTCACATCGTCAGCAGGACACTTGATTTACATTCTTTAGAGCTATCTAAAGGATAACGAGGGCCGACGTCAATGCAGGAGCGGCAAACAAGACGGACCGAGCAGGAAAGCACTAATAGTTAAGCTACACTTTGGACTGATGGCCTCCTTCTGTGCATGTATGGATAATGTGTTTTTAACAGAGGGAGAGGGGAGGGAGGCAGAGAGGGTCATTTCAGTTTCCCTCTGTGAGCGCATCAGTCGTGACTCCCATTAGGACAAGCGTACACCCTTACTGAGGTATTTGGTAGCCATAAAGGGAAGAGAGCGATCGAGCGAGCCCAATCACATCACCACTGTGTCTCTGTCCACTCTGACAGATTCAGCCTATCATCATCATTACCCACGTGGCCCCTTGATCTCAATCAGCCGCCGCTCACTGCCCGTCCACTGGACCAGAGTAATGAAGACTGAACCCTGGTCATTGTCACAGGAGGAGGCTGAATTCATTACACCAGGCAGAAACTGCTCAATTGCAACTGGTCATTGAGATGTTATAGATATCATTTGTGAGGCCATAAATATATTCAGATGTGTTATCAACACAGCAGGGCAGGAGAACGCTACGTTTTATTTTGCTGTGCATGACTCATGATCTACGTAAAGGATAATGACGCTGAAGCAAAGTGAGAGTTTTGAGTCACACTGAACGGGTTTCATTCATTCATCATGATCAAGCTTCATACAAAGCTACTTTTCACAAAACATAGAAGTGAAACTGCTCTTATTAGGATTTTTAATGATGTATTGCTTTCAGCTGATGTGGCCAAAAATCCATCCTTTCTACTGTATCTTCGTGCAGCATTCAATATTTTTGACCATGATATTCTCTTGGACACAGACATAATATTAGTTTATGTTTCTACGCAGACGATACTCAACTCTATCTGAGCTAGGACACTGTAAACAATTATCACAACGCTGTCAATCTGCTAAATTTCCTTCATGACATCCACTAGTGGATCTCACAAATGTCCTGCAGCTAAATGCAGGTAAAACAGAAATATTATCCATAGGTCAGGGCAGTGCTAACACCCATATATTTAACAGTGTCAGTCCATTCTCCCATTCAGTTACTCAAAATCGCAGATATCTTGGTTATTTTGGATCAAGGCCTCCCCTTAGACAAACATGTTAAATCAATGGTTCAATCCAGCTTTCATCATCTCAGAAATATTACAAGGATTAGAGCATTTCCCTCCCATGAAAAATCTAGAAACATTCATTCATAACCAGTTGTTTAGATTACGGCAACTTTTTTTTAAAATGTGTTCTATTTGTAAAGCACTTTGTAACTGTGGATTGAAAGAGGTTATATAAATAAAATATTATTATTATTATTATTATTGTGAAGAAGAAGAAATGAATAATATGATAAACAAAACATTGATTTCAATGGAAATATAACAAGTTTTTTTTGCCACTGCTGACATTAAATTTACCAGACTTAATTTTGCAGTTTGATGGAGCACTGCGTCCAAATGACAGACAGAGAGACAGAGAGACAGACAGAGAGACAGACAGACAGAAAGAAAGTGGCATGTTATTCTGAGGCAACAGCTTGTAGAATGCTGTGGTCGATCAGAATTGGGTTTTTTATCAAAGACGTGTAATAATATAGTTCAATGTACTAGTGATGAAATAATGAGCTTAAAGGTATTGGGTAATAATTAGGCATTAAGGGTGCACTCCACCAATTCAACACACCAAGTTCAGTTTATGTATGGTGAGGAGAACTACGGAGTCTGTGAAAACATTGTCTGCATTAGGGATGCAAATAATTGAGTAATTCATTAATCGATAGTTGTTTCATCTTATTCGTAGGCGCTGTAAGCTGAATTTCCCTCTGAATAGGTTAACTGTATGGACCTTTTTAATGGCATTCATTAAAATCACTAGGCAACAGCGTAGGTCCTTGTTAACTTCCTGTCAGGTGATGTCGTTCACATTCACTGCAACAGGAATCAAACTTGGACACATTTAGAATATTTGTTTACAACTTTGAAAAGGTCTGTACGTAAAATAAAATGCTATCTTCCTCATGATATAAAGAAAAAATGCAGATCATATTCCTTAATCACTCACTTGAGGGCAGAGAATAACATTTTGGAAGCATATCAAACATATTCTGAATAGAAAATATCAAAATATTACACAGGCTACTTAACATGAAAATGAATTGGGCATTCTCTCATCTGCAACATTGGAAACATTAACAGCAGCAGCATCAAAAAATCATTCCTCAGTAGAAGAACACAGTCAGGGCTCCAGACTAACTTTTTCACTAGGAGCACTGAGGCCCCCAACTGAAAATATTAGGGTCACACACGGTAAATCAATAATAGATGCAGTAATTACAATGTGCTGTTTCAAATTCAGTGTCACATTTTCATTGTGCTCTTTTGAAGATGAAACATAGAAGGTAAACCGACAGCACCATCACTGTCATTACAGTACAATATTAAAAATATACCATACATTCAGAAAAAGGGCTGTGACAAGACGATACACGATAATAAGTCCACAAGAACGAGATTTTCAGTATTTTCTTTACAGGGGGCCTGATGACGTCCCAGTGCGTCACATACGGAGGCTTCAGGTCCGTCAGGTCCCAACACTGTGATTATAACTTGTAGCCTGATGTTAACGGAACTGTGGGAGGTCACGTCTTAAAGTGGCTCCATACTGCACTCCCTCTTCATCCTGTCAGTGTACTGCTTCTCGTTTGTTTTGTTGTTGTCGTCAGAGAACTGCTTCAATCGTGTTCCTGCGTGTGCGTCAAGTACGTCTGGCGTCAAGCACGCCCTCACTTGGACTGACATGGAACTAGGGGTTCAAAACGCAATAAATTTATTTTAATCGAGTAATTTCTTATCGACAATTAATCAATAATCGACTAATTTCTTTGCATGTTTGCATGCATTTATAAAAGGCAGGGGAAGTCTAATAGAAGGTGCTAATGAGTTGCAACGCTAAATCACTGGACTGGAAGCTTTTCAAGGTTCCATCTGCTGTGGAAAAGATGTAAAAGTGAATATAGAGCACTATGGCCCGCATTAGCTCTTGACCTGAACTGATGACCACCATGCTCTCACAGGCAGTGCAGCTTTCCAAGAAACACTGGAGGCACCAACTACTAAATGTCAAGGAAACCAGTTTTTAGTCACAAAAGATAATCATCTGTGGGAGTGGAGTGTCAAAAGGATTCTTTAAAGAATGGAGCGTAAGAGAGTTTTCTGGGGAAATAGGGAATTACATCTTTTTTACATAATTTTTTACATACAAACCCACACAGGTTAGCGTGTGTGGAAAGATCCTGGGGATATGAGTGGATTGTTGTTGTAATTATATGCTGTCACACATCAATCAGAAATAGTTTAACACATTGTATTTATTTTAGTTGTGTAGACCTGCGCAGGTTAAAGTGATTAAAATGTATTTAATGAACTGCAATGTCCACTGCAGAGTGTCTCTGCAGCAGAGTAAGCTTGTGACGGGGGTTACTAACTAAAGAGCTACCTGGCTCCTGCCTCGAGCTGAGCTGAACCAGTTACTCAGACCTCATTTTTTAACATTTCCCTCCACTGAGTCCTGAACTACACTGACACCAAGGTAGCTGTAACCCAACCCCTCTAAATTAGAACTGAGGCTCTAACAACACAGCACCTTCCATGCCTCGCCCTGTCCCCACCTGAGGGCAACTGCTGTGTCACAAGTGGGAAGTCGTTGCATTTAATTTGGTAAATCGAAGCAGTGTCATGGCTGTGGAGGAAGTTGTGGCTGTAGTGGTGATTTAATCTGTGAAATAGTCTTTAAACAATTATTGCGTGTGAAATGAAAAGGTTATAAGGTCAAACGAGTACTGTAACTACAGTCTTCTTTTACTTCAATAATATTCAGATTTACATGTTCCAATTCATACGAAATAAAAAACAACAATAAACTGTGCTTATACAGTTTTCTCCTACTGCTTCAAACACTTTGATATCACCACTTTGACATACTGAGTAGGGATTGCGATCAAAAAAGCTCACAATAATCAATGGCGGTGAATTTCCATTATCGAGATAATCATGAATACGATGATGCAGTTGACTTCAGTTTTTCCTCTAAATGTGACGTTGATTTGGCCACAGCCCATAAGTTACAGTCCAAACCAACTGGATTTTATTGTATTATACAGAACATCCATCTTCTCACTTGATGTAAAGTAAAAGTACAAGTGTTTGTTATATGTACCGCTTTTTCATCACTGTGCAAGTATTTCTCAAGCACAACAACAAATGTAAGTTTGATCATTACCGCTGTAAGCAAGTAGAAATGCTACTGCAATTTTTTACGACATATATACCGTATATTTGTTTCTTAACACAATGTAAGGTAAACCAATTCCAGTCTACCTTACATCCAGTATGTTTTAGTTTTGTTACGGGAGAAAATGCTGCAGTTTACAACATGTAGCTTAACATGCTACCTCTAGACAAAGCTGTAATAGTGGTCGCTTGTGTTGGTCACTTCTACCTGATTTAGTATCACAGTCCTGCTCCAACATGTCCAGCTGTGTTGTGTTTGGTTTAGAAGGTTTTATTTGTGACTTTTGACAGAAGAAAATCGTCAGTCTTCCGCAGTAGTACAACAGAGACAGAAAACGGAGCAGCTGAGCAGAGACCCGGAAGTGCTGACCAATCAGAGCAGACTGTGCTTTTTGGGAGGGGGTCTTAAAGAGACAGATGCTGCAACAGACAGAGGGTGC
The DNA here is from genome assembly GCF_963691815.1 of Echiichthys vipera. Taxonomy (NCBI): domain Eukaryota; kingdom Metazoa; phylum Chordata; class Actinopteri; order Perciformes; family Trachinidae; genus Echiichthys; species Echiichthys vipera. Next base: position 24,159,702 of record NC_139842.1, read on the forward strand.
ATACAGGTGCAGCTGCCAAGAGCAGCAGGAGAAAAAACACTTTTAAAGTGTTTTTTAAACATTAGAGCGTGTAAACATGTTCAAGTAAGAAACACAGAATACATGTATGAACCTGAGTAGAATAGGTCTCCTTTAAGAGTTTTAAGCATATTTCGATGAATATCAGGTTAATATCACAATCATTTTAGCCCGGATAATCGTGATATTAATTTTCACGTCGCCCCATTCCCAATACAGAGTTTAACTTAATGCTGTGTTTTCTCAGTGCTTTACCTCGCCCTCAGATTGCCCTTTGTGACAGGGAACTGAAGCCGTTAAATCCATATATGCTTGAGCGAAAGCCAACAGACTGCATTGACAAAAACAGTCACTTTACCTTACAGACACACAGGAGTTGCTAGTCTACCACTAGCTCCATTAGTTAGTAAGTTTGTTAGTTTTGATAGCGCCTAACCCTTTAAATAAACTAATTACCAATCGAAGAAGTTGTAGATCAGCAAGTCCTGTGTTCTATGAGGTTAAACCCGTTTTTGTCTATAGTCTGGTGACTGAGGAGAGTGGAACGAAAAGCTTCAGTCCCCCCCCCCCCCAAACTTAAACAGGGCACACAATATTGTAAATATATTGTACAATTAAATTGATATTGTTCAAATGGCTTTTTCGAGGTGCATCACACGTTACGTGGTGTTCACACGTTTAATTTACCAATCTTGTGATTTGTGCACCAAGGAAAACGCCTGTGACGATATCTCAACCATAATTCAAACAAGGTATCATGGGGGTGAGGAATTAAGGTGGGTAAGCACTAAAGGTCGGGCTGTCTTTGCCTCTGCAGCTTTAGTTTAGACAATTTTATATTTTTTTCTCTGAAAGCTGTATTTTGCAAATGCCCCAACCTTATGAAGTACAGTACTACATCACAGGAACGGCCTTTAAGAGAACACCATCCCTCATCACAGTATTTCCATCACAGACTTCCTCCCACCACTCCAGATATATAACCAGAGCCAATTAAAAACATCTCCAGATGTTTCCCCACATTGGATCTGTGTGCATAAGTGTATGGGCTTTGAGCTCTAACATGCACAGCAGCGTTAACACGCCAAGTAATGAAAAAGCAAAAGTTGGGGAAACTCACTTGTAGCTCGTTGTTATTGGCCATCATGTGCCGCGCAGACAGCCAATTAGATGGCGACGCCAGGTGACTTCTGCTAATGTTTGCCTCACCGTACAGCCGTCAGATCATTGTAGAAATTACAGCTGAAGTCCCTCCAGTGATTAAATACAAACAGTCCAGCGTTAGACGTCCTGTAAAAATACAATAAAACCATTCAACAGTCCCGGTGAATGCGCAGTTTGATGTACCGAGGTGCACGAACAGCAAATTGATAGATTGTTAACATGGTGACGTCTGGTGGCGTGACAGAGGAGCAGGTGAGCAGAGAGAGGAGGAGACCATCACCTCCTGGGAGCTGGATGTCAACTCTTGGACCCTGATCCGCATCCCGCAGTGCAGTCTGTCCTGTGGTAGTGTGATAGCGACCGCCGCTGCAGCCTGTCCGCTCATGCTCAGGGTGGAAAACACTGAGAGGGAACCAGAGACCCGCCAGGATTCACCGACACACTCTGCTCGGCTTATTAGTGCAAACTGAGACCATCCTCCCGGCGCCGGTGCACTCCTGCTCGGCTCTGCGGAAAGCTGAGAGCCGGTGAGTGATGCTTTGGAGGAGGAGGGAACAGATGTTAAGGCAGTCGACGGATAAAGAAGTTAGCATCCGGTTATAACCTTCAAAATAAAATCTGCAGCGTGTCTATTACACCCCGACTAAAATGGGATACGAAAGCAAGTGTGTTAATAAAGTGGTGTAAATTGGATGGAAACATATGGTGAGAGACTCATTGACTGTTAAGTTACACTCGTGAAAACAAACAAGCTAACGTTAGCAAAGTCACCGATATGGTGTTCAACAGATTATAGTACAACACATACTCACAGAGCTGCTGTGGTGCCTTTAAGTCCCCTTGTACAACATGCATAAAACACATTTTCCCGTCAAAAACAAAAAGTACGTGGATAGTAACGGACCAACCTAACGCTAACTCCGCTACATGACCGTTAACCTAGCTAGTTTACGGTGCTACAGAGTTTGGGGCATAGACATAAAGAGTAGACGCCTCATCGAACGTTGGGCCTATTGGCGGTGACGAGCGGTGGGGCCGCCATCTTGGCCCGGTCTCCCGCTCCACTCAGTGTAAGGACAGGACACGGTTCGGCGTATTTTAATATTCACAGTGGGATTAACAGTAATAGAATATTCTGATATATGATATATGTGATGTATGATAGGTGTTTTACAAACACTATAAATATAAACACAACAATAGAAATCATTTATAGAGTATTAATAGGCTGTATTTCATACATGAATACATAAATCTCTCTCTTTCTCTCTCTCACACACACACACACACACACACACGCACACACAAACACACGCACGCACGCACACACACACACACACACACACTCAGAGAAAATTAAAATACATATAAATCAAGAGTATCAATACAATTAGGTCAGAGAGAGAGATGACATTTTGGACACATCTAAATACAAGTCAAACAGACACACTTTCATTTAAAGCACTAAAAAAAACAAGAGCCGAACCCTATATGTTAATAAATATTCAGAAATGATCCATGCTCTGCCGGTCGAATAGTCGTGGTAGTGGAGAGGAGAGGGAGGGTCCACATTTGAGCGAGTGTGTGTGGTATAAAAATATATATAACATTTTGTTAAATCGATCATTTTCACACTGTTTTGTTCTTGCACAATTACCAATTTGAGTGTAGCTCTAATTGGTAAAGACAGTGATGTTGTAGGAGTACTTTGTATAGTATCTAAAATTACTGTGTCCTTGTTTTTAGGCAAGGTCTAATTATGTGAATGTCTTCTTTATTACATATTTTAATTATGTAGTAATTGTATTTAATGTGCAAACAAAAACATGGGGCATAGTTCAGTAATATCAATTTTAAATTATACAAATGATTTAAGATTTTTCCTTAGTTAAATAAATGTATGATTTTTTCTTTTCAGACTGTTTCAACTTCTGTGGTACAACTGAACTAAAAAAGCCTGGACTCATCAGCTCTGGTTTACAAACATGTGACGTTCGTCCTGCTTTCAAGTGGAGATGTGGAGAACCAAGTAAAAATGTGTGGGACATTTTGTTCAGCTGTGAGAATATCGGGCACAGAGTGGAAATACATGTTAAATCTCTGATTCATTCTTTATAATAAAGCCCACATCATGTTGCTCCTGTTTGATGAAACAGTTTAACAGCAAAGGATATTGATCCGATTCTGCCACTTCTCCTTTGATAGACTAAACTTTTAAAAAAAAAAAGTGACATGACATGAAAAATGATCTCATAATTCATCTCAATGTCATGTTCAATATTTAAAAAAACAAAACTGAGAATATCTGAGGTGACCTGAGATGAACTGTCTCTGAAGTGTCTTCCTCTCATGAAAGCCCAGCACATCCTCCGCTGACCTACTGCTGGAAATGTGCAATCCATTTACACTAGACTACATGTACGACAACCCCTCTCCTCCCTGCTTCTCCTTTCATATCTACACAGGCATGCACACACACATCTGGCCTGGGGGTGAATTAACTAACATTCCCACAGAGGCTAATCTCCACGCCTCTACTGTGACAAGATAATAATAATAAAATAAGGGACAGCAGCTCCTCTGGCAGCTAAATATGTATCTACCTGCCACAGCCTGAGGGACTCACTATAACATTCAAAAATGCATGGATTTATGTATAATTGTTTAAAATTGTACTGTACCGTACTGATTATGAATTGTAATATTGTAATATTAGATTAGAGCAGGAATACGCTGCACAGTGCTCTGGCATCTTGTTCCTTCTGCTGCTCAACTCATAGGCTCAACTAGTCACTCATAGAACTGATCTGGTAGGATGACCGGTCCAAGATGGCGGCCGCATTTCTCGCGGCCCAACGTTCGATGCGGCATCTACTCTTTATATGTCTATGGTTTGGGGCGCGCCACTCAAGTCTGCAGGGGCCCGCTGGAGGGCGCTCGCGCTCCACACATTTACAGTTCGCTAGATTACGTTACGTACAGAGCATACTGGTAAACAAGTACTTACTGACGATAAGTGACATTTACTCACTGAGCGCTAAAGTTACCGAGGTGTTCGACCTTTGTCGGCTGCTCACAGGGTTGGCGGTTCGATTCCCAGCTCCCCCTTCCACTTGTCGAAGTGTCCGAAAGCTTTGGAAGAGTGTGAATGGGTTAATGGGAGTCAAAACGTAAAGACATTTCCCTGTAATATTGTGTGATTAGTTACAATTGGCTCTTCCAAGTTTGTCGGGAATAGACTGTCTGCTGGGCTACCGTTATCTTACCCAGGCTATCGGAGCTTTGATATACATATATATTTTGTACATGTCTGGCTTTTTGAAAGACATTTATTTTGAAAGCTCCATATGTCCTCCTCCCCTGCTCTTGTGGCCTGCTGTTTCCCGCTTGACGCAGCTGTGAACGGGCGCAGATCTGTGCGGCGGCCGAGCGCCCCCTGCTCCCACCTGAGACCTGTTGATCGCATTCAACATGACACTTCACCGGGAAGTGGGAAAGCTAACGGCGGCAGCTAGCGACAACGTTAGCTCCACTGCTACTAAAGGAGGGTCAGATGAAACATGCCCAGTCTGTGCAGAGAGGGAGACTGTACTGCACAGCGTATTCATGTATGTTTTAGATGACATGCATGCGAGATCAAAGTGGAAGCATTCTAGCTCAAATCTGGATTACAATTCTATAAAGAGAGAGGACATGTAGATACAGAGCATGGCCCTGTGCTAAAATCTGCTTTCATGTGTAAAATTGCAGAGTTAAATTTTTCATGAGGAGAGTTGTAATGTTCAAAAACACTTCCTGTCCCTGCAGATTGCTATCAACTTCTGTGAACTGTGCCTCTTTTTTTAGAGTGCAGAGGGTGGGGGTCAGGGGATGTTCAGGGCTTAATAGAAGTGGGAACCTAAAGATGAATTTCCGATAATAATTACAATAATAATAATAACTATTTGCATAGCACCTTCAAAAACAGCAGTTAACAAAGTGCTTTGACATAGCAAAAATCTAAATACACACACAAGCACACATATTCTGGACGTGTCCGAAGCTTGCTGAATTCTGGTCCGATATGTTTCAAACCCTCAAACAGGCTCTGAACACAAATTTGTAACCCAATCCCCTGACTGCTCTTTTTGGGCTTCCTCCATCTAAAAATCTACCCATTTCTACACAACTGGTCGTGGCCTTCACCACCCTGCTCACCAGACGTAACATTCTCTTTGACAGGAGACATGATTCTCCACCGACTCAAAACAGTTGGATACAGGGAATTTTACAGTGTCTCCGGTTTGAGAGGTTGTGGTTTTCACTGAGGGGATCTTTGACAGCATTCCACCAAACCTGGGACCCACTGCTGACTTTTATTAGTAATAGTCTCACTGTTGCTCCTGATTGTGGGATCTGTGTTGGGTTATTTTGTTTTTTACTCTAAGGCAGACGCGCTGATGAACTATACAACTGTTGTACTTTTTCTTTTTTGCCTGTCTGCAAAATTCCATTTAAAAAACAAAAAAAAAACTATAGTAAAACCCAATGAGGTAGAACATAACCATAATTTTGCATAATTGTATCAAAGTGTAAAGAGGACAAAGGAAATTATTATTAACTTGTTCATTGATATAAGGTGCTTGCAAAGAAAGAGGAATAATGACATAAAAAGAGATCAAGGAGGTGTTCTAGCCGTAGATCTAATAAACATTATGTTTTGGTTAGATATTGAGTGTTGACAATTTTGACTGTATAAGGGCTAGGAATATGATAGATGTTTATGATGGCCTTTCTAATGCTCTGTTATGTCTTAGAAGTTAATGCAACAGTTTTTGGTTGATGCCATTTGTTATGCAGACTTGGTGCTGAATTTCTTTTTTTTTTTTAATCACTTGGAAATTGACTAACAATTAGTCCAAAAAAAACCTTTGTAAATCCCACATTAGACACCCAGACCTAAAGGAACACTGTGGAAAAAACCACGCTGTGATTTGACATAAAAAGGTTTTGACATTTGTAGATTTTTCTGTAAGAATTGCATTTTCCTGTGATCTGATGAGGAGCACCTGTGTTGTGTGAAGTGCTCAGAAACCTCCTTGTTGTCAGTATCCATGGAAACCATCCATCCTCTGAATGCTCCAGGTCTCTAGTTTGTGGTTGTAAAGTTTCATGAGGCTGTGATTATCCTCGAGGTCACAACAGATCATTTTATACAAAAACTGCTCTCACTCCAGTGAAATGGCTCCTATGAGGACTAACAGCATCACACATGAAGACACCTGGGAGAGTCTCAGTTTTACAGTCAGACCCAATTTATTTAATTCAGCACTGTTTATGGACCCCAGTATGCAGAAATATTACAATACTCCACTTTAGAATAGAACAAAAGAACACGTTTGTACTGCAGGAGAAAAACGGCATGTTCCTGTCCCAAACTCTCTGGATCATCATTAGGTATTATTAGGTATTAGTTTATTTAAAAGGGGACAGTGCAATTTCATAAAACACATGATTACACATGGTTAAAAAAGATCGAATCAGCCAGAATGCTGGTTTTCATCTGTAATCCCCTGGCCATGATGTGAAAAGGCAATACAAATTACAATTTAAAAAAATAAAATAAAAGACAAAGAGAGAAGAAAAAAGCACACAATACATGTACAATATAATACAAAATACATATGCAAACACTTACTATACAATTAAAATACAAAAAAATACAACATCACAACATCACATTTTATCCTAACACAACAGGCTCATCTTTCAGTGTTGGCAGCTGTAAGTGTTGATGAGCCATATTTTCAGGTTGTTTGTGAAGGCCTAGTGTGCTGTGAGCAGTTTCACCTCCTCAGGTGCTGAGTTCCACACATTTGCGCTCCTCACTGACCAGGCCGACTTACTGAAAGAAACAGTCACCTCTGACAGAGGCTCGAGTGACACGCTCAAGGCTGTTTCTTTGGCTAACGTGGGCATGTCTGTAAAGAAGAGACTCATGGGTACACACGGAACCCATTTACTTTCAGATATCTTGATGTAAGTCAGGTACCCCTTCCCAACAAGCCAGCAGGTTTTGGTTGGTGCCAGTGGATTCTTTAGATCAGAACATTTGTCAAACTCTCACACTTGTTCTCTCCTGCAGTGTCAAATGGCATTCATCTGCTGTCAGCACATCAGCGCTGAGAGGAAACCCAACCAGTCTGCACTGCACATACTACAGTAGATGGGTGAATGAAGGCTTTATGGACACGAGACGGCTGCAGCCACAATGTGAGCACTGTATCGTTGGATTCTGTCACAGGCGGAAGGAAGAAAGGCCCTAAAACATATGTATCATCAGACAAAGTATTAAACTGAATTCATCCTGGCTTTCATTGACTTCAGGCTCCATGAGGTACGCTACTAGAACCTATCATCTTATGTGTTTGTGTAATGAACCGTGATGTTTGACAGGTTTCTTTTTTAATCGAATCAACTCACACCTGTTTCAAATAATATTTTTTCCTTCAGTAATTACTTTTCCCAAGAGCTTTAGGATCAGCTCGATCACATCGACTGGTTTCAGTGTGTGTTAGCGGAAGGTTATGTGTTAATCCTTCCACCCAGCAAATAATGATAATGTCATCATGTCCAAATGTGGTCCTGGAGGCACCTGCTGAAGCTGGAACTACCACACAGGAGGTTTTGAATATTTTGTCTGTACAGTACTTGTAGTTTAAAGATGGGTGTGGTCCAAGTAACGGCACCAGACTAAGATGGGTAGAAGGTGGGGAAGGGGCTGCTGGCCCACCACTCCGCGCTCTTGGCCTGGTGTGGTGCTGTGGCTGCTGTGACCCCATGGCAAGATGATCTCTAGTTTAATATTTTTACCAGAGTGTCATAGTGGTAGAGGGATTCAAACCTCAAGTAAAGATATCAATACAACAATCTGAAAATACTCTGTCATGAGTAAAAGTCCTGCGCTCAAAATCGTAAAAAAGTAAAAGTACATAAATATGTTACTCTCATAAGTCTGTGTATGTTCTCATGTATCCAGGTCCTCGTTATCCTCAAAGCAGTTTCAGTCAAAAGCAACTGGACTTGGTTATTTTGTCTAGGAAGACGTTTCACCTCTCATCCAAGAGGCTTCATCAGTTCATGTACGCATCTGACCAGGCTGGGACTGGACTAAGACCTGGACCAGGACCAGGACCAGGACCAGGACCAGGACCAGGACCAGGCTATGACTGGACTGAACTGATGAAGCCTCTTGGATGAGAGGTGAAACGTCTTCCTAGACAAACAACCAAGTCCAGTTGCTTTTGACTGAGATTGCTTTGGGGATGTTACTCTCATATGACACTATGAGATTGATTCTGATATACACACCAGTGCCTGAACAGCATGTTACTGTTGTAACCTCTTTATAGAGAGTTGGGTAGTTAAGTGCAGTGGTTTTAAGGCTCACGTGATAAATGCGAGTCCTCATGAGGTGATTAATGATGTTGAAAGAAGAAAAAACAAAGTTCGGAAACACAGACCTATGTGTACCAATGTTTACACTTTTTGGACACTATACTAATTAACATTGGTTAATAAGACCTCTTTGGGACATAAGGCAGTTATTTAAAGTGAGATGAAACAAGACCTTCTTTCTCTTACACAAACAAAACAATAAATAACTCATGACCAATAAAATGCACCTTCACTCAACTAAGCTGAGCTTTGGCCTTATTTGGTCTGGGATTAACAGGGGCTTATTGTTGCATAGTCTCACTTTAAATGAAAACATCTGAGACGTTTACTGGGGAAATGTGTCTTTATTGGAACAACTCATAGACATCTGAATCATGACAAGGAGCCCCAACTAGACACTTCCTTTTTCTAAGAGGCCTTAAGTCAAAAAAGGTTTGGAAACCACTGATCTTTAACAATTCATTGCACTTTATACGCTTATCATGCTTTGTGTGTTATCTCTTAACCTGAAAACTAAAAAACCATTACAGTTAAATATAGAGGAGTAGAAAGTACAACTTTCCTCTGAAATGTAGTTGAGTAGAAGCAAAAAGTAGTATGAAATGGAAATACTAAAAGGCCTCTTTTCAATAAGTCTCGCTGATCATATATCCAGACTGGGTGGGTGGTATCTGTGACGTCACCAAACTCTGATAACAGGGTGCGTTTCCCCATCCTCATCTCATCTCATCTCATCTCATCTTCAGCCTCTTATCCGGGGTCGGGTCGCGGGGGCAGCAGCTCTAGCAGGGACCACAGACTTCCCTTTCCCGGGCCACATTAACCAGCTCTAACTGGGGGATCCCGACGTGTTCCCAGGCCAGTGTGGAGATCTAATCTCTCCACCTAGTCCTGGGTCTTCCCCGAGGCCTCCTCCCAGCTGGACGTGCCTGGAACACCTCCCTAGGGAGGCGCCCAGGGGGCATCCTTACTAGATGATCCTGAACCACCTCAACTGGCTCCTTTCAACACAAAGGAGCAGCGGCTCTACTCCGAGTTCCTCACGGATGCTGAACTTCTCACCCTCGTTTTCCCATCCTGGCCAAGGCTTATTAAAGGAGGCTGAGACATGTCTCTAAGCTTTGGGGTATGACACATGCTAAATGTAACAGCAGACAGTGTTTATAGTTTCTGCTCAGGTGCTCTTTAGTTGCACTCAGTCTGACAGAACTTTTTGGGAAACTTTTCCTTTATTTTTTATATACGATATGTTCTGACCCAAGGACGGCTCTGTGAAACAAATCAGTCATCTCCTTTTTACTTCTCAGTTGCAGACAGATATGATCAAATATGGTGCAGGTGCAGTTTGTTTACACCTCACTGCTCTGAGAAGACATGTAATTAGGCAGCGTAACTGAAAACACCTGTGTAGGTGGATTAAGGGGTTTTAAGTACAGTACAGTAAATATTCTCAGTTATTTTCCACCAGGAAAAGACAAGTTAGTGATCTTTTCCTTCCATTACATCAGGTCCTGTGAAAGAATACATCAGTGCAGTAGCTGTTTCCACCTGCTCTGTCACTAAATACTTCTTGGTTTTTCCCTATTGTTGTCTGTATACATGAGAACAGTCCTGACAGCAGCAGCATTACTCTCTTCATCTTGTAAAGTACTTTATACGCTGCTTATAAATGTTGTATTTGTTTTTATGTTGTTTGAATGTTTAAAGCTCTTGTATGAAAAGGCGTGGACAGTGCTTATAAATAAAATGTACTTAATTAGTAGAGTGAAAAGTCCACACGAGTGAACATTAAAGGTCTGACAGGATTTGATTTCAAGCGATTTTATTTGATATTGGGAGCAGTGATTTCCCACACTTTATTCTGAAATGTATTTGGCCACTGGCAAAACAAACAGCACAAAACGTTTCTGCAATACAAAAGACGATGACAATTATTCACAGAACAAATGTTAAACTATTTAAAACACTTCACCTGAATGCTAACTGTATGAAACGCAGTGGAAAGTTACACAAAAATATCAACGACAAGGAACTTGAGGCACTGTAGACCGTAGGTGCACATATAGGTCCACTCTTATAAATGCATGCATAGTTGTGTTTGCTCAAATGTGTATATATATATATATATATATATATTAGGTTATTAGCCGTGATAAACTATTAGAAACTCTTGGATATGAGAATATATAGCAGCATACATCAGCAGCATGCACAGTTTGACCGCAGTATAAATAGTTATATCATTTAGAAAACTATATTCTGTACATGCTGCTTTCAAATGTCATAAATATTCATTTAAGATCCATGTAAAGCCTCAGTTTCATATAAAAGTGTGGATATAACTTATAGCTTAGTGCTTAACAGTAAAGGGCACATGCCATGGACCTGAACAGAAAACCACAGATCTAGGATCAGCATCATACAGTAGTGATGCTGTCACTGAGCACTGGGTGTCTCTCTCTCATAAAGTCAACAGGTGGCAGTGTTGTTTTTTCCATTGCTAAAGCCTCCGACTGGCCTCACCTACCTCACACAGACACAAAGAGACAGACGCAGGTGCTTTTTCTCTGCACGCAAGGTGTTCAAAATCACAGCTAATGATGTAAGATATCCTGATCCGTCCTGATTTTGACCTGTTTTTCATAAACGGCTAAAAATCATATTGCACAAATCACAATACAGAGCACAAATATGGAGGATGTGTAGGAAAACAAAGTCTTATGTTATAATGGACACATGATTAGTAATAGTAGTAGTAAGAGTAAAAAAAGTAGTGAGGGGTTGGTAACCCCACCACCCCACCACCCTCCCACCCCCCCACTGGTTTGCCTCTCCAGAGTGGTGCATTGTCTCATCTCCTCCTTTCTCTCCCGCCATGACATCATCGGTAACCTCGGAGACTCCCTGAATACTGGTCGACCCAGGAAATGAGGTTTCAACTTTGGAATGTGAGATAGAAGACAACAACTCGACCCCCCACCCCCACCCCATCATCACTCCCCCCAGTGCAGCACCCTCCTAACCTTCCTGCTCTCCTCCCTCCCCTCGCAGCACAACAAGGAGGGCTTTCTTCTTCTCTCTCACTCCCCCTTCCTCCACGACTGACCACTCCATTAAGTCCATGAAAACCTGATTGTCCAGTGAAGTCACAGTAACATTTGCAGACCAGAGACTGGTGGATGTGGGTGTGCGAGGGGGGGCATCTTTCCTATTTGACGCACACAGGTCCTTTCAAATATCTGTTTTCTCAAACTTCACTACGGGGATATTGGGTTCTCAAGTGCACAAACATGTAAATGTATTAACAGTGGACCCACAGCAACTTACCTGCAGAAATACCTTGGCCCACACAATAAATAGAAGAAAAAACAAGTGCAATTTGTCATAGCTCAGTCTCTGGTTTGAGAGGGTGACCAGTGTTTGGTCTCAGTATCTGGTTGTGACACATAAAAGAGACAGTGGAGCACTGCCCCACACAACACAACAACAATGTCCCAGTGCATTTCAGAGGAAGAGAACTGAGGACGGCTATTGAGAGTGTCTGACAAGGAAACATGCTCTAATGCGAGAAACACTATTTGATATGCATGTCTGGGCATCAGGAAACGATGACACGGTGCATCTACAGTGACTTTGTTCTAATCAGAATGAGCATGTTGATCTGAAATGGATTCAGTGCGGTCATATGAGGAGCTGACTTGTGATGGGGTTAGAAAACTTCACGGCATGATCACTGCTTGTATCCTGGACATCCTTGTATGGCTTCAGATATGACTGCATCGTATTGACATGTTTCACAGTAACGCTTCTTTCTCACGTTGTACGATATAAATACAGATGTGTCACAAAACATCAGGCTTAGTATGTACTGCATACAGTAGGTAGAGTTGAAGGAACAGTTGGACATTTTGGGAAAGCTTATTCACTTTCTTACTGAGAGTGTGATGGGAAGATTGATACCACTTATGTCTGTTTGTTAAATATAAAGCTGCAGCTAGCAGCCTGCTAGCTTAGCTCAGCATAAAGACAGGGAAACAGCTATCAGCACAGTGAAAAAAGTGGTTTAAAGAGTTCCTATGATGCAAAAAGTTATGAACATTCTTTTGTGCATTATCCGATGAATGTTCAGCAACATGAGCGGTCATTTCCCAGCTGGTTGCCTGTAAAACTGTGATTTGTTGTTTCACTTTGGCTTCTGAACAAATGAAACATGATAGAATGTGTTCATTATTGAGCTTTAGAGGGGCCGGTAGGCTATTTTCTTACTTTTGGACAGAACCACACGGTTTCATGTCTCAAGTATTTATGCTAAGCTAAGCTAACTAGCCGTAGAGGGGAAACGGTATGAAAATGTTATATCATGATAACAGTGACCAAAATGATCCTGATTATCAGTATTATTGCAGTATTGTTTACATGTGTTGAAGACGTTCCTAGCACACTGCAGACCAGAGTGACCAGCTTTGATTAAGTTTCCCTCAGCACTCTGAGGTACACATGCTGCATCTTCTAAATCAACCTGTAAGGCTCTACTGCATTCCAAATGTTGTACTTTGTGTTACTCTGAAAAACAAGCTTCCACGTTAACAATGGATTTAAGGTCACAAAAACTGCAGTCTGTGCACAGTACAGGGCGAGCACTCGTTAAAAAACAAAATATGACCACACTTCAGACTCTTAGAAGGCTGAAACATCTGTCACTGATCGCCATGAAGCACAAGTTAAACCCAGGTAGCAGTGCCTGTCTGGGAGACTGCTGCTAACTGGTTGATGCTTGACATTATTTACTGAGTTTTTTAAAGTGTGGTAATCAGACGCGGTTTTAATGATTATTAAAATTAGACAATGGTAATACTAACAGTCTGGACGCAACTACGCTAATTTCCCGAAATGTTGAACTATTCCTTGTTATTAAAACATATTTTTTGAATAATAACCGAATGTATTAACTTGTTCATTGGATGATCAAGTTGTTGATTAGTTGTGTTCAGTGCTGGGTCTCCACCTCCACCACAGTCCAGTCTCCAGGAGGGGAGCTGCCCTGGCTGTCTGGGGAGTAGCTGCTGACGGAGGTGACTGTAGCGGCAGGGGGGCTGTGCTGAGGCAGCAGACTGGGCCACATGCTGCTCTCCAGGGGGCTTAAGGTGCCACCTGAACCCACAGGGAGGAGGAGGAGAGGAGGGCAGCCTCCGTCTCCAGACAGCATCAAGGTCTGGTTGATGAGCTGCTGGACCATGTCCACCTTCCTGTTCCATTCCAGGTCCTGTGGAGGCACTGGACGCAGCTGCCTCTGGAGATTCTGTGGGACGCCGTGGGAGGAGGGCTTCCCAACCTCCTGTGTGTTCCTGTTCTGCTCTCCTCTGGCCTCGTCCTCTTCGTCGCTGGTTTCCATGGCTTCATAGATGGTGCAGAGCCCCGAGGATGGGGATAGCATGACTCCGGTCGGGCTCCTCCTCAGCTGCTGCTGTTGCTGGATCTGTTTCTGCTGCATCCGGTACTGCTGTTCCAGCTCTAACTGCCACTGCAGAACCTGCCGTCGGTGCCTGTGCTCCTGCTGCTGCTGTTGCAGCTGCAGCTGGAGGAGCTCCCTGCGCTGCTTCTCCAGCTGCTTCTGTTGCTCCAGCCTCAGCCGCTCCTCCTCCAGCCACTGCCTCTTCTGCCTCTCCTGTTCTTGACGGTGCTGCATCTCTCTCAGCTTCTCTTGGTGCTGCTCCAGCCTCCTTAACTGTTCTCCACCAGAGCGACTGTCATCGTCGGTCTCAATCAAAGGAGGAGGAAGTGCGATCTTGGCGAAATGTGCTGCAACAGTCGGATCAATGGGCCTCCTGTTGCCTGGGACCAATGCCAAGTAGTGGCCATTGGCTATAGGAACAGCGGTAGCGTGGTTCTGGTTCCAGTTGTCTTCCTGCGAGAGCGTTTGCAGCTTGTGATCTTCATTCACATCACCCGTCTTCTCGTCTCCTGTGAGACAGTCAAGATCACTTGGTGCATCCATTAGAGATGCATGCATCAAACAGAACGGGTGGTACAACAACAGGGACCAGAAAGAAGAGGGTTCAGGAGAGATTTGACAAGGTGTAACGGAAAAAGAACGGGGCTCTTAAAATAAAGTGACATCCATGACAGGCATAAATATACTGTATGTACAAAGCAGGAAACAGAAAAAAAATCATAAGGTAGTTACTGCATGATGTTTTCTCTCTAAAGTTGCATGTTCTATAATTCATCATATTTTCCTTTGATTGCTTTAATAATGCAAACTAAAATAAACAGGTACCACGCTCATATTTGCTGCTTTGACCTCTGAATATGCTGGTTATCATGCAGGACAGCGGTCATATATACACAGTACAATACAGACAACAGGTATCTGAAGAGACACATGAAAACAAGGGAGACTAGACCGACAAAAACATCACAAAAATTGGCAATACTAAAGTGTATGGTGTAAAATGTGCTTGTTTTGTGCCATGGTTGATCACAGAGTCATGAAAATGATTCGCCTTATTTCAGGGACCCTGTGTAACTGTGTCCCCACACACAAACCCGAGGACAGGACTTCCAGTCTCATGAATATATTTACATAATTTAGAAAACTATTAAAGGGGTGTGTGAAGTATTGGTACAGGGCTCTGGAGAATGTTTTCAATGGCAGGGTTTGGATGAGAAGGAGCAGGCAGGTCGGAGGACAAAGGCATGAAAGGGAGAAAGGTGTTTGGTCTTCTTGAACTTCAACATTCAGATGCATTCAAGGGCTTTGTACGAAGAAGGGCTGTTTCAGTACCTCTGTGTGTATGTTTGTCTCAGTACTGAACATGTGAGTGGAACATTCAGGAGGATGCAGACAGACCTGAGTAGCTCTCACCTTGTTTAAGTGTCTAAAGCACTTGTATGAAAAGGTGTGGGGTATTTTCTGCCTAATTGCTTTTAAAGGTACCCTGTAAAGTTTTTGACCAGTATTAGCGCCATGGAGCGGTGGGTCCGTGTTTTGTTCTCCTCCAATCGACAGTTGGCTGCAATAAAGCACCAACAAATGTAACAATGCCCCAACAAAGGCATAGACGATGACTGCAAGGAAACATACATGGATGTATAGAATTGACATTTTAGAGTCAGCCCTTTCAGTGTTTTATGTAAGGGTTAATGCTTCCACTGCGCGGCAGACATTCTGGCCTCCCTGTCGCTCATTAATTCCTGATATACAGTACGACACCTTGAATGGTATTAACCTGCTTATACCATGGTCCACGGGTGCAGATCTGATGTCAGGATTGGGGGACACACAAAAGTGCTCTTTTTCTATATAAGTAAATCATAATTTAAGTAGCCTCGTGAGACCATCCTGATCTCTGAGCTCCATTGTATTTTACTCGCAGATCAGTCTGGTAATGTGCGAGGGAGAAGATTTGGAGCCGTTTGCCAAGTGACCGTCCAGTTTGAGTTTTGAGGCAGATGTAGACGCAACTCACGCAACTCTGACATGATCCAGACACATTTCAGACAGCGCTAGCCCTAACTCTGTTAGCCGCTCGCTAACGCTTCTCTTGAATCTTTCTGTTGGACTATTGACCCATGCCATGATCCATTTCCAAAGAGCATTTTAAAGACCATAATTATATATTTTCATACGTTCTACAATCAAATTCTAAAGTTTTTCGAAACAAGCACTCCTGAGGGTGTGACTAATACCTGGAACAATCATTCCTATCCCATAAGGTTCTTATGCAATGTAAATGTTTTATGCTTGCAGGATTATTTGTAGCCCGCTCATGTCACCCAGCTATGAGCCAGAAAGCTAACGTTAACATTATGCTAGCGTATTGGATTGTGTGCGGTTGACAAACTGTAAATTTAATCGACACTAGTTTAACAAAAGGACAACATAGCTACCCAGGCGTCATTGTCCCAAAATTAATATCAAGATTTTTAAAAGGAATGATAATCTAGGTGTACTGTAGAAGTGAGCTGAGCAGTGAACGGGATGTGGGATTATCACTGATACAAAGTTCAGAGGGGCATTGGAACTTTGTCGCAGCTGATTCTTTACAGCCTTATCCTGTGGTGTTCAGAAAAAAGTATTCACCGAAGGACACTGGAAATAAGAGATTCAGATTTTCTGATTGTGAAATGTTTTCATTTAGCGCATTTACTTAGAATAAACAGATAGTTTGATCAGAACTACTTAGTAGGTGTCCTATATCATGTTTTAATGGACACCCAGCAGCCAATCGGTATTCACCCTGACCATGGTATAAGAGAAAGGAAATACATTCAACACGTTTGTTAGACTTCAAGGGTTGGCATTTTGGTGAAACCTCCACAGGGTACCTTTTAGTAAGCGCCACCTGCCAAGCCATTGGTCTGAATGAGGAGTTGGAATCTGAGAATGTCAGCAAGGCATGAGCATGCTGGAGAACAGGGCACAGGGACACCGTCGGATTACCTCTTTGGTTCGACCAAAATTCCATTTTAGATACAACACCATTGTACAATGTTGCATCACTTCCTGTTTACCGGTCATTCCCATGGTGAAGAGCAGAGACGCCATGGGAAATTAGTTGTGTAAACATACAGGTAGACAGCGACCAGGACACGAGGACAGTAAGTTCAGGCATGCTGGATCCATAGGGAAAATAAGAAACAGGAACAAAATGCCTTGCAATGATGTTTAATGGAATTTTGAAAGATAACCTAGTGTGAACCATTCATCGATGAACATGTCTAGTGTAGAATTGTTTCAAATTCAAGGTAGTACACAGTCTTTGTTAGTTAAACATGCAATATACTGTTGAAATAGTAAACCAAACGCTCACTATGAAAAGGTCTCAGCGAGTGTGAAGCTCAACTGTGAAAGCGATGTAGGACAATGCAGGGTCTCATCACAAATAATACGCTAGTTTTTAGTCTTTTCTGGAACACAAATGATCAGCTAACGGAGGCGTGAAGCTTAGCCACTTAAAACCAAATGCCTGAAACACATACTGTACGTGACTGCACGTTATATACCTTAACAACCTATGCAAAGAGTGTAGAGCCTCTTGAAGCACACATTAAAAACTTCACCAACTGCAATCTAATACTCCCACATCTACCTCAACAAATCCGCCGTGTTAATATCTAGCCTTTATTTTGGAAGCTAAAAGTCTTGAAACAAAAACTTTGAAAAAGGAGCAGGTGACTATCGCTAAGGTGCTGTTGAACATGAAGCGTGTGTACACAGGGTAGGGAGGACCAGGTTTCAACAGAAAAACAAAAACAAACAACAAAGAAGCAAATACAAAACAAACCCAAAAAAAAAAGTCATTGACATTTGTTCGGTAAAAACAGTAGGATAAATACACAATGAGTCCATTTCATTCCATCTGTGTTTTTTTCTTTCTTTTTTTTTCAGTTTAAAAGCTCAGTCACAGTGGACCAATCAGTCATTACCCCATCAGGGGCTACAGAATATGCATTGTTACTTCAAAAGAAAATTCTACTAGAAAATGGTAGTAGCTATTGTACATAAAGGAGTTTAAGCCATACACTCATAACCATGACCGTAACAGTATGAAAGAGGGGGGCTTCATTTAAAAATTGCTACAGTCCTTTTTTTTCCACCTCCTTTGTTCATTTTTTAAAATCTTTTCCTACAATCGTGCTCTCCTTTTTTTCTTCTAAGCCATCTAACCCAACTGGAGAGAAAACAAACAACAGGTAACGGGGGAGGGTTGCGGGGAAAAGGTGCATTCCAGGGGTAATAGGAGGGACTTATACATTACCTGCCAGAAAACTATCAGTCTTATCACATATGGTAGAGTAGTAGGGTGCCTGGCTGTCGCCGGTGTCTCCAGAATCCACGGCCCCGAGGTGGTGACTGGGCTCCAATGGGTCCACCTCCTCCAGGTGGTCTGCTGCGATCTTTCCCCCCAGCATGTAGTGGTGCTCATCTAGACTGCTAGGCTGGATGTCTCCCGGGTAGCTTAAAGGCATCAGGTCCACAGGTCTGCCCAGAAGGTCCTCCGCCTGAGCAGCAGCAGCATCTGATGGCAGGGTCAGCTCCTTGATGAGGGAGGGGTCCTTGGCCTCCTCTGGCAGCTGTTCCTCATTCTCCAAGGAGAAGATCCCTGGGCTCTTACCACAGCTTTCAGCCATGGAGTGGGCGTTCGAGTTGGATGTGGTGCAGTCAAAGCCGTAAGATGCCACAGAATTGGCTGACTGAGGGGTCGTTCCGCCTCCGTCCTCTTCGTCCTCTCCGGTTGGTGTCTCTCCTACTTCCTCATCCTCCTCGAGAGCGGGCAGACTGCAGGTGGGCGGAGGGCTATCGAATCCAGCACTCTCGTCCATCATCACCGGTGCGTCAGGGTCGTTTATTTGCATCTCACCCTCGGTGTCGCTTGCCTCATCTCCTGAGGTGGAGGGGGAAGACGGGGCGGATGCTGGAGCGGTTGGAGGTCCTGTTCCTAGGACCTCATCAGCAGGGAGCGTCTCAGCCTCCTCCTCTTCTCCATCACCTTTCTCCAGATGAATACCCAGGTCCTGCTCCATGTCAGGCTGAATTGAAGCGGGCACTGGGGTCTGCTGTTTGTCTGACCGGGACTCCACCCCGGAGCTGCTGTCGTAGTCGCGGAGATCCTCTGGTGTGCTTGTCTCACTGCTGCTACGGGCGGCCAGAGCTGTGCCGGCCTGAGACATGCCTACCTCTGGAGCGGCAAATAGGACATGAGCCTCCTCATCTGCTGAGCTCTTCATCTCTTCATGGGCTGACTGATGCTGCTGGGGCTCTTGCTCTGTCTGAAGAGCAAAGGAAGGGGCACTGCTGTCCAAACGTGCCTGGGCAGGAGACAGGATGGGCGTTTCAGATTCGGCCGCACCGTGGTCAGAAAGAGGGCTGTGGGAGGAGAGAGAAGTTGGTTGAGCCCAGGTATCACAGAAGGGGTTGGCTTGGCCCCAGGAGGAGGTGGGGGGCACACAAGGCGGAGGATCAGAGCGATTTAGGTTGTCTAAACGCTCCTCCTCATTAAAGTCATCTTCATCTACATTCCCACAGCTCTCCGTCACTCCTTCACTGTGCATCTCAACATCTTCATCCTCCTCGTCCTCATCTTGCTCCTGCCGCTGGAACACTTTGTGATGCTCCTCTAGTCTCTCTGAACTCAGGTCCATGTCATCCACCCGCTCGTCCTCTTCATCCTCGTCTTCCTCTTCCTCATTGGCCAGAGTTTCTACGTTGGGAGAACCCATGAGATTGCAGTCTCCCTCTGAGCCACGGAGGCTTGAGTCGACCAGGGCGTCTGAGCTCTGGGTGCCTTCCAGTAATGCAGTGTGCTGGGTGCTGCTGAGGTCAGAAACCCCCTGCTGCCGACTGCTGGTGCAGCTGCTCACGTCCTCAGAGTCCATCCCAGACAGCAGGTCGTCACCGTGCCACCCTGCAGAACCACCAAAGGCTGAGGACCTCATTTGGTACTCCTCAGAGGGCTGAGACATGCTCATGTCAGTGACCAAGGATGAAGGCTGGTGGCCCAGTCTCCTCTGTTCCTCATCTTCATCATCATCGTCCTCATCATCGTCCTCATTTATCTCCTCGTCAGCCTTTTCAACTGCCTCCTCCTTTTCATGAGGGGAGAGCAGGTCCCTTGAGGTGAAGTCATCCACAGGCGAGGTGCCCAACAAGTGAGGTTGTGCCATCATGTTGAAGGCCACTGCAGATGGAGCTGTAGAGGGTGACATAAACAGGTTCTCCTTCTCTTCTTCTTCTTCCTCCTCTTCCCTTGTCTCCTGTGCCTCAAACTGTCCTTTATTCTCCTTTTCCTCTTCTGTCTGGAAGTTCATCATATTAACTAGGCTCTGGGGAGCAAAGTCGGACAGAGCCTGGGCCTGGTTCCTGTCCCAGGGATCAGACTGGATATGCATGCCCAGCAGAGAAGAAGCATTCTGTGGCTCTCTGACGGGGGAAACAGGGCCTGGTGGGGAACTAGGAGGAGACATGACAGTAGTTCCCAGGGAAGGAACTGACTCGCTGGCAGAATCCTCGAATTTGAAGAGGTCTAACTGAGCTGCCAGCTGAACATCGGAGGCCAGTTCATGGACTAGTTCAGCTCCTACATCAAGCTCTTCTGATGGCTGAGACAGTGGTTCTGGGAGGGGCTCGGGAGATGTTTCCCTTACTTGGTATGGGCTTGGTTCTGGTGTCAATTCTCGTTGTGGTTCTGGTGTCTGTTCTCGTTGCGGTTCTGGTGTCAGTTGCCATAAGGGTTCTGGTGTCGGTTCTTGTTGTGGTTCTGGAGTTGGTTCCCGTACAGGTTCTGGTATCGGCTCCCGAAGTGGTTCTGGTGTCAGTTCCCTTACAGGTTCTGGTGTCCGTTCCCGTAGTGGCTCTGGTGTCAGTTCCCGTACAGGTTCTGGTGTCAGTTCCCGTAGTGGCTCTGGTGTCAGTTCCCGTACAGGTTCTGGTGTTGGTTCCCGTACAGGTTCCAACCCTGGGGAAGCAACTAGTTCTGGTGTGGGGTCTGAGGCTTTTACTTGAACTGCTTCGGTCGGAGAGGACATCAGTTCTGGTGCATCGGCCGCAGATGGCTCCACAGCTGCTTCTGGTTTCTCCGGCCCAACAATGGCAGCCGCTGCAGTAGCGATAGCGGCGGCAGCAGCCACAGCAGCAGCTATTTCCTTCCCAGGTTCTGTCATAGAGGCAGCTTTGGGGCCACGTTTCACTGGAGTTGGAGTGCTGCTGCCCACAGTCTTCTTGGGGGCGGCGGCCTTGGCTGCAGCTGTTTTGGAGACAGGGGTCTTAGAAGCGTCCTTGGAAGGTGTTTTGGAGCGGTTGGGTGTCTTTGTGTCTGCAGCCTTATTAGCAGTAGGCTTTTTGGTGGCGGTGTCTAATTTTGAGGCGGATTTGGGGGTCTCAGGTTTTGCCGACTTTGTTGTAGAGGAAGGGCGGGTAAGGGAGGTCTCTGCAGGTTTTTTGGATGCTGAAGTGGCTGGTTTGGTAACATCTGGGGGGAAAACAGCACAAATAAGGGTTCAACAATTACAAAATGAAACTAAAGTGCAGTATATAAAAGCTATTTAGTATTGTTATATTCTGTAGTTATGTGGCACAGAGTTTTAATCCATTCAGTTCAACTTGAAAAGTGGATGGTTGCAGGTCCAACAAACTTAATTTTCTACCTTTCTTCACAGGGGTTGTGGTTCTGGATGTTTGTGATGCTGGAGGTTTGCCACCAGAGGGGGTAGTGGAGGTGAGTCTGGAGGCAGCAGGCTTGGCAGTGATGGAGGAGGTTTTAGGGGTGGCAGTTTTGGCTGTAGCTGGGGAGCTCTTGGTTGTTCCGGTAGTGGATGGCCGGGTTGAGCCTGTAGCAGGGCGAGGTGACGCTGTCGTGCCAGTTGTAGGCCTGAAGAAAAAACACAAAGAAGAAGGTTAAGAAATCCTGTGAGGTATTACAGCACAGAGGTCCTGGGCAGAGAAACAATGTGAACACCTTCTTTTCAAATCTCAAATATCTCACCGTTGGTCTACTCTATGCTTAATCATGCCATCATTCAACATCCCCATGAGACACACATATTTAAGTGAGCTCAAGAAGAAAGAGATTTCCTTACAAAAAAGGGATTCAGACTAATTAAAGGTGACTCGAGCTTTGAGTTGTCACAGTTAGGGGCCAACATCAGGTCTCTCCCTAACCATATGGTGGTCAGCCCTCAGCCCTGGAGTGCCTCAGAATGGTTGTGACAGGGAGCAAGACTTTGTGCTGTCCTTTGTTAGTCACTTCTCCCCTCAGACACAGCACATAAGAGCCAGATTGCTTGCATAGGACTGCATGACTAAAACAAAATACATGTAGGGATAAGGAGAGGATATGCTGTACTTAATGGGTGCCCAAGCAGCCAAGGCCCTGCCCTACATTACCTTCCACAGATGTGGCATCAGCCTAAATCCAAAGAGTACCTGTGAACATGCTCACACAAGGAACCCACAAATGGGGACTAAGACCAAAAGGAGAGAACACGTTACTATTTTAAAGTCCTTACAGTGGTTGCCTGTCATCTTTTGGATCGATTTTTTAAAAGTTCCTTTTTAAGCACTTCATTGTCTTGCACCTGCCTATTTGTCTGACATGCTTTGTCTGAACCAGCACTGTCCATCAGGTCCTCTGGCATGAGTCTTGTAGTTGTTTCAAAGTGCAGCACAAAAACCTTTAGTGAGGCAGCATGTATTCATGTTTTAAAATGTTTTAAGCCCTATTATTGGTTATATTTATTGTCTTCATCTATTTTAATGGTTTTATTATTTCATTTTCTTTTTCATGTGCATTCTCAAGTGGGTAGTTTTTATTACTTATTATCAGCTTGTTCAGTCATCTGTAAAGCATACTGAATTACACCTGTAGTTGTGTATTTCAGGAGTTACGCAAATAGAGTTTGATGGATTGTTTATTTTAACAGACTATGCGCAAATAGCATGTGGTGAGGACTTTGCATAGCTAAATAAATGAATTCTGTCTTTAGTGTAGCAGCATCTGAGGCCTGGGCCCAGCTCACCCACCCACAGCCCCATGACAGAGTCCCCTGAGGGGCAAAGAAGTGGAGCAGTGTGGGAGGTGAGTCACACCAGACCCCAGAGAGGCCTCCAAACCCCAGTCAACCCTGTCCCTGATCTCTTGTCTATACTCACAACCAACAAGGGAATGACACTTGGAGCAGTATGCATCAGCCTGCCTGCTCTGACGGCCCGTCTGGCCCAGAAACTGGCTTCTATGTCACATCAGAGCAAAGGAACCTACATCTAGTAGTCCTGACAGGGCTGTGGTGTGCAATCTCCTGGGCCCACGCTACACTCACTGCCTGTTTCTAAATTAAGAATTGAGCTAGTACTGGCAGAAAGAGAACACGGAGGTAGCAGGAGAGTGAAGATGGCTGGGAACATGTTAATCTTTAATACTGAAAGTAGAACAAAAATAACTCCTCCAACCCCCCCCCCCCCCCCCCAGCTGGAACATTGGGCTGTGTTAAAAGCACACTCATTGTGTAAGGGCAATGAAGTAGTGCGTGCCATCCACAACTTGGCGAATGTAATGGAATACGGTTTGGTATCAAGAAAGGAGATTAAAGCCAGGGAGCACTCGGGGTGTGGCCACGCCAGGAGTTCACACAAGCTTTTACAGCTGATCCAAACCATTTAGAATTGGCTTTAGGGTAGTGAGAGGTGTGTTACTGATACTGAGGTTGTTGGATCATGTCTAATCCAAAAGCCACAAAAATCTGGCAATGAAAGAAAAACACTAACACTCATCGGTGACACATCACTTGACTGTATTTGGAGCTGACTGTTTACTGGAAAATCAGAGAGGTTGAAAAATGCTGATGAGGACATTTGCTCGTAAATGTGTCTGTGTTCTTGTAGCAAAACAAAACCCTCTCATCATTTTGTAATAGAGACGATGAATATGATTATCAGCCGGCACAGTGCTGAAACGTGGGCCAAAGTTACACCAAAGCCTTGGCAGAACTGTAGGGCTTAGTGTTGGAAAACCCCTTTTTGACCAGTAATCAGTGTCTTTTATCAGACTTCAATCAGTTTAGTCTGAGCGGATACATTTCATCTAAAAGTTCTTCTGTATAACAATGTCTACTGCAAAACTCTGCGGGGTAAGGTTGGGTGATGGGGCGCATATATGACTGAGTGAATGAGTGCACTGCCAGTTGTAGTTTTTTGGGTCATGAAACTGCTTTTGGAGCCGGCATATTTTCATGTCTTACTCTGTGAATTAAGGGTTTATTTTGACTAAAACAGAATTGGTGATCGTTGGGACAGTTGAAAGACTAAAAGAGATAACAAGGTAACTAAGGTAATGTCCTAAAAGACAAAGAGAAACTTGAATTCAGAAGGTTTACGGTTGTATTTAGCTGTTTAATAAGGTAAATAAGTGGCAGAATACGTTTGTGAGTTTATTTTGCTTATTTATTAGTGTAGCAAACTTGTCGATCCAACACATCTCCCAGCTGAGAGAGGGGTCGCTGTCATATATCAGCAATTGCCTGTTGCTGGGTTCTTGGTTAGAAAAGTTTAACATTTTGCCCAACGCCGGGGTTTCCCCTAGTGTATTGCAAGCCCACTGGGCCTAAACATTGTGAATTTTCTTTGAATGAGTTTTTAAGATGTTAATAAACTACAGTTAAAGTGTGGCTTCTCAGTTGGAAACTTAAATATGGACTTATTTTAAAATTTCTAGTCAGCTTTTAGGTGTGACTTAATGTAGTGCCCTATGGAACCTTTGCAATAGCTTTTTTAAATTCTCAATTTCATTCTGTCCATGATTCTGTTATCGCACAAACTACCTTAATGCTGCCATCAGTTGGGCTATGAGGTCGGGCCACCATCAAAAAAAAAAAGACACTTGCCATCGGGCCTAACAACCTTTCTGGGGGAATCCTGCTCTGAGTCCTAACCCTAATTTGAGATACCTTAAAGGAGATGTTAAGATTTTCAGCCTACTAAGATGTTAACGAAGTGAAATAGGAAAAAAGCTCTGGACAAAGATTTTTTTTTTGCGTCTGTGGTGCCTGAATTAGAGAGTAAAAGATAAGGAAAGAATTACAGGGAGAGGAGAATAGGGGGAATTAAAAGATACAGAACCTGGCATTAGAGATGAAGTATGCTGAGGGGATATTCAGAGAGAGCAGTCACAAACATAAAGGAATATGGATAATCTAAAGAGGCAGGACTGCTTTAGAGAGCGCTGGAAATTAACCAGGCCACTCAGAACGGAAGAGGAAAGAGGGAGATAGAGGCCAAGCCAAAGAGATGGGAGAGAGGGGTCAGATAATATTCATCCGATTACACATTATCTTACACCAATGTCTTCTTCTCCCTTATCAAAGAAGGCAGCCTGCACAGACACAAGTCTACTACAGTATTTAAGAGACCAGGCCACAGTCAAATAAGGGCTTGTGTTGTGAGATCAGAGGTTGTTCAACAACACTTGGTCATGGTGACTGACTGAATACAGTGATGCATTGACGCTTGGATTATTTTAAGCTTCCATTCATTCTGTAATTAGAACACGCTCGCTGTCAGCTGAATGATAGAAAAGCCTGCCCGAGTCATTGTAGTCTTTAAATGATGCTGCTTTAACTCAATGGGCAGCTTGTAGGAAGCTGTGTTCATTGTTCACATTTCACCACAGGCCTTGCTGAGAGAAACAACACTATAAATCGGGGTTAAAGCAAATGTTGGACAGAAAGCCCAGAAATGCACTGGAGCTGAAAAATGTGATGACGGCTAGTCGCTTCAGGCGCACGGAGGCACGCGGCAAAATACTTAAAGTTCGCCTTAGTTGCCTGAGGATGATTAATAACATTCAAGCTTTATTGCAACTACACATTTCCTCACTGGTGCACAGAAAAGATGTGTGTTTGAAAGCACGGTTGCCTGCTGGTGCTTCTTTTTGCAATACAACACAATTCTATGGGGGTATGATTTCAATAATGAGGTGCACCATGAAAGGGACAAATGAGAAGTAGCTTCCCTGCAGCAAATGGAACTAACTATGGTGGGAAGCCCTACCTCCTCTCAAGACGAGCAGCAAATTAAAGATGACGCTGTCTTCATTTAACACCAGAAATATGGTTTAAGTGGCCTCTCAGGCCAACTCAGGAAGGAGGCAGCCATGTGACTAAGGGCACTCTGTTAAATGAACCTGATCAGAGCTCTCCTCTCCATATTAATGCGACCAGCCCTTTCCTGGTGTATTTATACGGGCAAT
>NC_139842.1:24191061-24262855 GCF_963691815.1 Echiichthys vipera
ACAGTGTTCATTTATGTTTGCTTGTTCTACACACAACCGAGTCCAAAAGTAAAGTTTGTCAGGAGTTATGAATGAAATCCCCACAACACTTCATAAAGGTTCTACAATAAGCGTTCTGTACCACTGTGACGGTTACTAACATGCTCTTGTGTAATACGCTTTAATTAGATGTTTGCACACCAACCATTGTATAAATCTATAATCTGAGTGTAATCTCAACAAACCAACTGCTGCCCGTGCAACTGGTGTGTGTGTGCGTGTGTGTGTGTGTACGTATATGGTGGTGACATAATGGATTTAAATATGAAACCCCTTGCTGTCAGGAGGAAGGGAGTTGCTGTTGATTAAGTGTGTATGACCTGTTAGTCTAATGGCAATGACTAAATAGAGAAGAAAAACATAATCATCCTTGTGATGGCATTTTTTGACTCTTGTGTTATGTACAGTGTGTACACTGGAAATCAAAATTAGAGAACAAAGTATTATTACTTAGAATATACGTAGAATATCCTCTGTGCCTATACCACTGCTGTACTAGCATGTTTTTTAAATAACCAAGGCACTTTTGTTTTGTTGCTAAGGATTTTCCAGAGATTCTCTATGGTGTTTAATTATTTAATTATTTCAATATTCTTATCTTCAAGGAACTGAAGTTCAATCTGTTTGTGTCTGATGGGAAACATTATGTTGGGCATCGGACTGGGGAAAGACTGAACCCAAAGTGTGTAAAGAAGTTAAATTTGGAGAAAGTGTCAGAGTCTCAACCCCATAGAGAATCTCTGGAAAATCTTTGTCTAAGAAACCCACTCCAGTTAGTGAACTGTGGAAGAGACTGAGTCAGAATGGACCCAGATCAAACCAGAGCAGTGTGAGAAACTAGTGATGTCCTGTGGGAGCAGATGTGCTGAAGTCATTCAAAGCTGTGGCCTCTACACTTCCTGTTCATTTTTGAATCCTAGAGAAGAAAACATTGATGAAATCTTCTCTTCTGACACAATGAACACTGTTACTTTGTTGTTGTTTTTACCACAAAATAAAGTTTTTTGTTAAAGTGTCTTGGTTATTTAAAAAAAACATCCTAGCACAGCAGTGGGATAGACACAGAGGATATTCTACCAAATTTTGAACAATAAATTGTAACAACATTTCAGAATAAATCAAATTCATCACAATCAAAATTTTGAACTCCAGTGCATATTAGAGCTGCAACTAACGATTATTTTCATTGTCGATCTTTTGATTCTTTTTCTAGATTAATCCATTATTTGTTTGGGCTATAAAATGTCCCAAAAAAACAGTAAAAAATGTGGATGAGTGTTTCCCAAAGCCCAAGATGTCGTCCTCAAATGTCTTGTTTTGTCCACAACTCAAAGAGATTTAGTTTTTACTGTCACAGAGGAGGACAGACACCAGAAGATATTCACATTGAAGAAGATGAAATCAGAGAATTCTGACTTCTTTTCTCAGAAAATCAGAGTCAAACCAATGAATCGATTACCAAAACAGTTGGTTCCTTTTGTTAATTTAATAGCTGACTGACTTGAATTTTTGCAGCTCTAATCTACTGTATATTGCATTCATCAACAGTGCTGCCACTGTTCTGTTGGATTTCTGAGGCCAACATCAATTTTTATATTTAACAGTTTAAAAAAAATCGAGAAATGATGTAGCAGCATATATTTGATCTGGATATTTCCCAAAATGCCAACGCTCCCTTGAAGCGTCGTCCTTGGGTTGCATGCAGTGTGTGTTTGTTCCCCCGGTTTCTATTTCTCATAACAACTTTGCTACTCACGGTCCAACCTGTTTGACACAAGTGTGTCCGACTGAGCAATGTGTCCACACAGACATTCCAACATGGTGACATAACACATCCTACCATGCACCATGGTGGCACAACAGTGAGGAAGAAAGAGGCTATTGCTCAAACAAACAACCAAACAGACAGTGAAGGCAGCGGGATGAGCCTCTGTGGAAAGAACACACTCCCAAAGGCTCTATCTGATCATGATCCTCACTGTTTCAGACAAAGGCCTGCTTCAGTCTCCTCTCCTGGTTTAGGGCCAAGTCACCTCAGGACCCAACACTATGCACGCAGTGTGACTCAGGTTAGGAACACATGCTGACCCGACTGCACACAAAAATACAAACACAACAAATGCTGGTGCACTGAAACACGCACAAATGTTCATCCTGAAGAAAAAAATCATTAAGAGCATTCTCTTGTTCTCAGTCAATCCCCCCCACACTGTGAGGCATTCCTCTAAGGCGTGTTCTGACATTGGCTGGTTGCTGGCCTGCTTATACACAGCCCTTCCAAGCCTCTATGTGGGGGATCATTGTCCCTCATTCCTCCAGGGTGTTCTTTCTTAAACAGGCTCTTCTTTGAACCTGTAGCCAAGAGTGGCCTTGTGAACCAACTGCTTCTCACTTGGCACTGAGGAGCTTTATAGTGGCGGCAGTTTGGATTTGCTGCTGTTCTGAAACAAACTTCCTGAGAAATGAATTTTTGAAAAGGCTTTTAAGGAGCACTTTTGCCCGGAGGATGTTTGAGGTTGACAGCTGCTTAGAAGAAAAAGTCTTTCAGACACGTGTGAGCTCATGTACGCAGACACACACACTCTAGCGAGGGTGAGGCTTCAGTTCTACACAAATGTCACGCCTACCTGGTTGTCTTGGAAACAGCCGGCTTAGGTGAGGCAGTGGAGCTAGACTTGATGGGAGTTGCAGAAGCAGTCTTGGGGGCTGGAGGGGAGGAGAGGAGAGGAGAGGGGAGGAGAGGGGAGGAGAGGGGAGGAGAGGAGATAGAGGAGAGAACAATATTAAAACAGTATTATGTGCTGTAGTAACATACAGCAGATAGTAGCATATATCACAGATATAGGTCATGGCGTAAGGATCTAGGGCAAATGCATTTGTAGATTACCAGCAGCCACTCTGGCATGTGTAATATGTGTGCTGAATCCATCCTGTGTGCATCTATCCGCATGTCATCACATTACAGTGAACACTCCTCATTAGAGTAGAGCTGTGAAAACATTTCATGCTACACTTACTGTACTGTGCATGGGTCCCACACAGCATTCTGAATGACACTTTGCAACTTTTCCTGTTTGTTTTGTGCTGACATTTTCACCAACCTGGGGGCTTTTTAGCAGCAGCTGCAGTGGTGCTGGTTTTGACACCATTAGCAGTTGCAGGTGCTGTCTTCTTGGCTACTGCTGTTCCTGTCATCGACTTTGCGCCATTGGTGGCAGGGGCAGCCCCTGTGGCTTTCTTCTCACCCACTTTGCTCTTGGAGGCCGGCGCCGGGGCCGTGCCTGTTGGTTTTTTGGAGGGAGCTGGGGTCGGGGTGGTCTTTTTGACTGCAGCAGGAGCTGTCTTTTTAGCCACTCCATTGGTCTGGGGCTTAGACACGCCGTTTGAGAGGCGGCTCTGGGATGTGTTGGTCCGTGATGCAGATGTGGTCTTGGTCGGGCTGGTGCAGCCAGGTTTCGTCTTGGCCGTGGCCTTGTTGGTAGTCTTGGCTTTGGAGTCACCTGAAGTCTTGTTGGCGGTCTTGGCATCTGGGGTGTCCTTGGCCTGGTCAGGCTGGGGTTCCACCTGGCCCGTCTCTCCTGCAGGTTGCTGTGGCATCTCCTCCTCCATTGGACTGGCTGCCTGGTTGGGCTCCTGTTCAGCAGCTGGTGCCGCCTCATTTACTGGATTGGATTCCAATGTTTCCATTGGCTCCAGCGCGGCCGTGGCAACCCCATCCGGCTTCATCTCCCCTTGAGCGGTAGTCGTCCGTCTCTGCAAGGCAGGGCTGACTTAGATCTCACAAGATGGCCACAGGTCTACAGGCTTTCTGGAGACTGCAAGGTCTGGTCTGGAGAGAGACAGGAGAACATACAGTATAACAGTTAGACAACTACAGGCCCAGACATCTCCAATCAGTAGACACAGCCCCAGGAATGTTCTTAACCCTCAGAATCAGATAAAGTGATGCTTCTTACAGCTTCAGCATCACACACTCACACACACACACACGCATACGCGCACACACATACACACACACACACACACACACGCACACACGTCCAAGTGTTAGCTGATTATTTGTTGTTTATTTTGTATTTGTTGTTTATATTTCCCCCTTTTGTGCAGGGGAAATACAGAAATCTCAATAATAAAATAATTAGTCATAGTTAAAGGAGAACACATTCAATCAAACAACCTTTAATTCTTTCACATGAAAAAGATTGTTTGTTTTGAAAAATAGCTGTTTCAAAAGCCAACAATCAGCCATCAAGAAGAAAACACAGCAGATAAACATCGGCCACGGCTATCAGTCAATATCATACTACGTATCGCTGATATGTTGATTATAGTCAACAAGGCAAATATCGGCCGATAAATTGGAGCATCACTGAAATCAACACATCTAATGTTGTCGTTTTATGTCTCAGGGAAAGGGGGGCATAGAAGAGGACATGTCTACTGCAAAAACAACACATTCTACTAATAGCCTTCATTCATGCCAATGCCAATTGCACTGCAGAGGCAAATGGTCCCCTCTGTGGTACTAAAAAGCTCAGTGACACACTTGGCCAGTGTTGCTGCTACGGGTTGGCTTCTATTTTTCCTTGGTACAAAATGGCATCAGAGTCACTAGTGTGGAAGACTTGTTTTCCGGGAATAGTACACTTGGGGGAGTGGAAAAACGCTTTTGCACGCAAACTGTACGGACGCATGCACGCACGCACGCACGCACACACACAAACATACACACACACACACACATACACACGTATATATGCCACCTGTAATAGTGTTAAGACAGGCAACAACAAGGCTAAGAAAGGCTGCTTCACACCACTAGAATAAAAAAGAAAAGTAGAGTGGGTTGGATGTGTTTGCTAAGTGGGTCAGGGCATGTACAATAAACCCAAAGATAGGCAGACAGTTTGACTCACGGGCCACAAACAGAGCACAGACATGTGCAACTGAGACAAGAAGTGGGACGCGAAGCATATGAGGCCTGATAAAGGGCAACCATCTGTAATACGAGCTGTCATACATCGTCTCCATCAATATGAGACAACTATCTCCTGTTTCGGTTTCCTCGGCTGCTTACAAATGGAAGGAGAGGAAACGGATCCCTTTTTACAAGTTTGAGAGAAGCAGAGGGGGGAAGTGGGGGGAGCGACAGGAAACTGGCTTGTCAAAGTTTACAAACAGAGTGAGGATCCGGCTGTGCGGAGTGGTGAGACAAACTCTGAGGCAGCAACGGAGAGGCCAGCCCCAGAGAAAGAGGCTTGGCCTGTGGAGCATGGGAACAGACTGAGAAGGTGGGACAGAGGGAGAAAGGAGACAGGGGAAAAAACAAGACGTAAAATGAGCTCACTATTGGCTGATCTTTGCTGGTCCAAGTCGAAAATCCAGACAACACTAGTCATCTTAGTTTCCACTGACCTAAACGTGCACATGCTCACTGTCCTATTTAGGACAGACATCATCTTTATGCCGCTAGCTTCCTGGAAACAATCGGCGCACACTCTTTATTGTCTTTCCTTCCTAGCCCTCTTCCGTCATCCTTTACTCATCCTCTAAATTAAATCTCACATGTCAAAAGGCCTTCTTTCATTCTCCAACCATC
Source organism: Echiichthys vipera (assembly GCF_963691815.1). Classification (NCBI taxonomy): domain Eukaryota; kingdom Metazoa; phylum Chordata; class Actinopteri; order Perciformes; family Trachinidae; genus Echiichthys; species Echiichthys vipera. Next base: position 24,196,700 of record NC_139842.1, read on the forward strand.
CCTTTCTCCCAAACATTTTCCCCTTCTCAATTTCTTTCCTCCCCCACCACCACCGCACTCCTTCCATCCCTCTGTTCTCTGTTTGCCTTTGCACAGATGGCCGGAGCAGCTGAGCAGGGCCAGAGGGGCCGAAACTGAGGAAAAAAAACATTATCTATGTATCCCAAATGACACATAAGAACAGACACACACAGCTAGTGCAACAGGCCGCCACCCAGAGCGAGCACTGAGACGACGGGTAGCAACGGGAAGCGACCCATGCCGCACCCTTCGGTCACAAGGGGTTTTTAAATGCCAGTGAGGCTACAAAATGTGCACAGTTGGCTCCATGTTACTGCCCACAACCAGTCCTAGCATTCAACAGAGGGTGTTGACAATGGTGAGAGTGAGGGAGGGGGGATAGAGACAGTAAGATGGAGAGTAAAAGATCTGAGTCCCACACTGTTTACAATTTTTTTTCAGAAGAAGTTGTGGTTAACCTTCGTGCCCATATTTCCCTTAACTTTCAGACGTAAATGTTTATCACTTCAATGATTTAGTCATTTTTTTAACTGTAGATCCTTGATTTTAGACAGAGACAAAAGCAGCTTCTCATGCTTGCACTGCTTCTAGCTGATTTTACTGCTAACATTAATTAAGCTAATGTTATCTCCACCAGATGGCTTAAAGCGTCATCTCCGGCTAACTTGAATGTTTTTAGCAATTTATTTTTTTTAAATGAGAGCCCTGTAAAAGGGGTCTTAACTATGCACTTGAGGGCTACTCAGATGATCTCAAGTTAAAAGACTAAAGCTACATGTCTCAAGCAAAAAGTCAGCATCTTCACCTCATCTGTGATGAGTCATGTAGAAGACTAAACACATTTAAAAAAAAGTATTATTAGTCTGAATGTTAGAGTATTATAAGGAAAAATAATGTTCTAACATAACCCTGTTTGGCTGCTTAACTTAATACAAACTAAGGTTACTATAGCAGAATGTTGAACTTCAATACAATACTAGTATGAAAAAACGATATTTGATACTTCTTTCTGTACCACAGACAGAAGAAGGAAAACTCTGTGGGATGGATTATTTTGTACCCATTTTTTAAAAACTACACACAGTGCTGGTTCAGAAAAAGCCACCAAACACACAGTTGGTTTTCTTCACAGAGGATTTTGTGCGACCTTGGGTTGATTGGAGATCTTTATTTTAAAGAGCTTCCATACTTTTGATTCTATCAAAACGTGGATATTGTATTTTAAGTAGTTTTAAAATACGTGGTATACTAAATATATCATGTACACAGTACATGCAGATCAATCAAGTTGTTACACATCACATAACACACACGTGAGTAAACTAACCAATGCATGTGCAGCGTTGTCACATGCAGTTGCCTTGTTTCAGTTCTGACTGTAACAGCAATATTTAAATCACACGTATGCAACAGATATCAAAAAATGTATTTATTCTGGAGTGCATATTGCTGTCCCTAATTTTTAGATGTTAAAAAGTGGTTGCCACTGATGGCAAACAAAGGCCAACAATTGGTTGCTAATTTTCTCAAAATGGTTGCCGATGACAACCTGGCAACGGTTACTGTAAAGCTCTGCCCTAAAATCTCTAATACAAGCACACGGCTGTTTGACTTAGACACTCTGACCTAATTCAACTGAGCAGTGAACAAGGAAATAAGCCTGTGTCCAATCATCATTACCTCCTCTCTATTTCAGACTCTGCTGTTCTGCTCTTCCCACAGTAGACCTAAGCATCTGGCCTGGCTGTTCATCTCACCGCTTCTCTCCAAAGTACCCTGCGCTGGTGGTGTGTGTGAGTGTGAGGGTGAGTGTGTGTGTGTGTGTGTGAGAGAGAGAGAGAGAAAGAGAGAGAGAGAGAAAGAGAGAGAGAGTGATAAATCCTAATTGCACGACCACAGCCAGAGGAGCATTTTTCTTTCTCCTGCAAGTCTCCAGACAGCTGTGATTTTGCACTTCTCTCTCTGGCTCTATTGCTCAGTCAGCCGGCCTTACGTCAGCCCATCAGTCAGTGGGAAGCATAAACAGGCTAGCAACCAGGGCACAAACATACTTTTTATCTACTCTGCACAGAAACAGAAGGTAAGGAGGGATTTAAGACACTTTCTCCATATCAGGAGCCATGTAAACAGAAGAGAAAGTTGAGTATTCAGTTAGGGCACACTGACACTGTCCATTCGTACCGTGCCCCCCCCCCCCCCCCTCTTCCCCCCCAGGCCAGTTTGTACTGACATTTCTTGAAATGTTCCGGGCATGGGCGCGGATGCTTCTTGCTTTTATGTCATCACCCCTCGGAGATTTAGTTTAGTCTGACTTTTTTTTTAACATTTAATCTGACCAAATCTGCAGTAAGCAATCCACCTCCGCATCAAACCACCGCAAACTGGGCGTTTGGTGCATCTTTTTAAATGTCCGTTGCGAGGAACAGACACATATAAATAGACCCCAAGACCAAATTCAATGCTCGTGCTCGTACATGTGTGCATGCTCGTGCCCGTACATGTGCATCAGTGCTTTACTAAAGCCCACCTCCCTCAAACGGGCCGTGGCCAGCAAGTGTGCCGTGCCTTGGCACGGTACAGTTGTACTCACACTATTCATATGAACTAGCCGTGACTTTAGCTGTGAAGCGTGCTTGGGCACGGTATGAATGGACAGTGTGAGTGCGCCCTCAGTTTGCTGCCAAAGTGAATTTCCCCTGGCACACATGCCTCAACACCCCAGTGACCCTGAATACATTTCTCATGCTTTTACCTTTATAGCATCTTCCTCACCAATATCCTACTTATTAAACATTTGTGCTTCCGTAATTGTGATCACCATAAAGAAACCTAAACTAATTAATACGCTACAATTAGGGATGCACTGTTCCCATATTAAGATCAGATATCGGTCCCTGTATGTACAAATTAGCTGGATCGGTCGGGTATTGCACCAACACCAGCAACAACATGGAGCGAGCAAAGACTCAGCTATATGGAGGTATTTCACTTATTTCAGTGAATAGAAATACAGAAACCAAGATATAAATGTACAAATTAGAATGTGTCCACAACACTGTAACAACAGCCTGTGCTACGATTTTCTTTAATTAACAGTTACGAAAAAATGGCAATTAGCATGAATGCTAACTGAACATTCAAAATGCCATAGACTGGCTAGCGCGATTAGCATCTAGCCTGGTTCATGTTTTTCCACAACCAACAACAGTTTTAATTAAGGTTCAAATATAGCTGGTTGCTTATAGACATGCCAGTGTTTCCGTGTTTGTTTGATCAATCTTTAACCAGGCCAGGTGTAACAGTAACAACGATAACAATACTGCACAATACTGCAGCTGGACCAGAAGCCTGTTATTAAACAAAGTTTAATGAGACTGAGCAGTAGGGATGTAATGATACATACATGATAGGTATTAACTGCAAAACAATGCACATTTCCTTTTCTTTGTAAAAGTTCAACTGAACATGTATATTTGTTTAAATAACAAAAGCAATAATGTAATTAAAAAAACAAAGAAACTAAGGCTTGGCCTGTGTGTCCCCGTACACATGAAGAATACCATTCTGTTAGATGTTTACACAAACAAACCAGCTTCAGGAAATATGAAACATTGACTAAAATGTAACAACTTAACAACTGCTAATTTCTTCTCTGCTCCGACCATCAGCAGCTCCAGCTGTCTGCTCTGAGTTCATCCTCCGTCTCTCTTCACCTGCACACACACAGACTAGCTTCCGTAGTGTACTGAGCTATTCCTGAAATGATCTACGTGATAACTTCCTCCGCACCACTGCCAGCCTGTGTCACTAACAGTGCGTAGGACAGGAAATCAGTGGATGAAGATACACAACTTTCCCTTCCAAAAGACAAAACTGAGTTAGAACCTCTGATAAAACAGACCGGAGCGACCTGCTGCGCTCGCCGCCATCTTTGCACCGATGTCAACAAACAAAGTCATAAGTAGAAGCGCAATGCTATTCATTTTTCATCTCAACCTATTTTAATCGTCACACTTTGAAAAAACAACAACCCTGGAGTCAATTTGTGGTGCTCAGTGTTGATTGTGTGGCCCAGCACCGCACAATGGTCTATGTATGGGAAACACTGCATGAGTTCCTTAAGGTACAGCTGAAAAAAATAAAGTAATGTTCAATCAAGCCTGATGCCTTTGATCTCTTCCACATGGTGAGGTGTACAGTTTAGAGATGCATCGATGGGATACCTGGATCGGTGCATCTCTAAACTAAATATCTAAATATCAGAGTCAATATCAGCTGCTTTATTTTATATCACATGTTAAAATAGATTTTTGCAGTGCACTTTACATGGAAGTGTTATTTTTTCCATTTGGCTGCTAATGTACACTTTGTTATTTGTCAATAAATAATATTAAGTCAATCTATATCTGTGTTAATTTGTTACCTTTTTTTTAACAAGGCTAAATGTTTATGTCAAGCCTGATGCCTTCACTCACATGGCAAAGTATACGCTTCATTCATTCAACAGTAGGATCGGATCAGTATGGGCCAATACGCTGATTGGTGCAGCTATAGTACAGTTTATTAATTTAATCATGGTATCGGATCGTTATCGGGTATCGTAGGATATGTAAAGCCCAGGTATCGGTATCAAGGCTGAAAAAGTTGGATCAGTGCATCCCTAACTACAATACAATGAATTTTCTCCCAACTGAAACATTTCATCTATCAAGGCTATTATGATCTTCTAGATTGAAGAGAGTTATTCCCTTTCAGTGTGAAGTGAGCTTCTGTTCACACATTTGGTGAGAGTTGAAAATTAGAAGTTAGCCTATTCAAAAGCTGCAAAATGCTTGCTTAAATGGTAATGTGCGGTGTGTAGCTGAGATCCAAATGAAGGCTAATTTTAAAGATGGGCGTGGTCCCAGCAAGGAGGCCAGAAGTAGGGAAGGGGCCATCGGCACCGCTTTGCACTGCGGGCCTGGTTAAGCTTGCGACTGGTGCGATCCCATGACAAGATGGTTTCTAATTCTTATTATTGGATTGGACTGAGAATTTCTTATTTTTTCTACCCTCCGTTTCAAATTAATACAGTTACACACATCTGGACCGTAGCGCTTTGTGGCACAACTCTAGTTTTCTCCATTAACGACTAAGCAGCTGCAGATAAAATGTAGGTTAATTGGTACCTCAACTAGAGCTACTGATGGTGGATTTACAGCTAAGTCCCCTCTAGACGTTCAGAGTCTTCAGTTCATTGTACCGTTCACACTTCACCACTTGCAGTCTGGATTTCTGGTTTTCACACTATTTGGCACTGCACTACTACCACACACGACTAGATCAGAGCCTGCTATCATATCATATAGGGAAGCACATTGCTATCGCCAGATGGCTTTGTTGCCACCTTCGACCTGCTGTCTGCGGCTACACATACAGTAAAGTTCCTATTGTTACAGGCACACCCCTCCCTCTGGTTTCCCCTCAGCCCATGTCTTGCGCTCTCATTGGCCCTTGGACTCCCCAACAGATCCAAAATAAGGGATGTAGGCACTGGGACATCACCTGTTGGTTTGTGGACTAATGTTTTTGAAGCCAGAAGTTTGGCATTCGGATGTCATTATCTTGGTTTTTTGGAGCCAGAAGTGAGCACTAAGTCACTGTTGCTGCCTTAGGGCGCACTCACACTGTCAATCTGTACCATGCCCTGTGCTTTAGGGTACTTGTCCCCCCCTCCCTCTCCCCCCGCGGGCCAGGCCCGTTTGTACTCACACTACCTGGGCCTCGGCGAATGCTTCTTGCTGCCTATACGTCATCACGCCATAACATGTCACACACATTGGTGACGTCATCGTGATGTGTTGCTTTGTTTACAAATATTTCCATAGACCTCAGATTTTTTGTGCGTCTTGTCGACTGTTTTTGAATATTTTCATCGACTAAATCGGCAGTAAACACTCCACCTCCGCATCACACCAACGTGAACCTTTCGCCGCCATTGTTTTAAATGTCAGCGCATGGTCCGTCCTTCTTTTTTTCTATGTCCGAACAGGCGCACAGAAAATGACCTCAGAACCGCCGTAGGCCTGGTGCTCGTACACGTGCGCATACTCGTGCTCGTACATGTGCAAACGTGTGGCGTCGCGATGACGTCATCAATGCGTGTGACGTGTTAAGGCGTGATGACGTATGGACAGGCAAGAAGCATTTGCGCGAGGCCCAGGTAGTGTGAGTACAAACGGGCTGGCCAGCGGGGGGAGAGGGAGGGGGGACAAGTACCCTAAAGCACGGGGCGCGGTGCGGAAGGACAGTGTGAGTGCACCCTAACTAGACTTTAGCCGTGAAACGTCCTGCGGTCTAGTTGACTCTACATTGGACCATAATTAACTAACTAAACATTATTATAAATAAACATTATGCTAAAAATTGCAACTAGGAATTGAGGCCATAAATTCATTAAGAAAATGTTTACTGAGGTAATAAATCAAGTTAGAAGAAGGCTTATTCTTTCATTGTCTTCTATAAAAAACACAACCAGTGGAGTTTAGTAGATTCATATATTTCACCTGTAGTCTACCAATTTGAGTGAATAAACCTAAAGCTTATTAGGCAAAATGATGTGTTGCTAGGTAAAATTCACCATACAACCAAATGGATAAATGCTTAGATTTTCTCCAAGGACCGGGGGAAACCCCAAACTGGCTCCCGGAAATCCTCTTTGGTCCCGCTAAGGCTACAACCTCGGCTGTGACACACAAGCTAGCGTTTTCAACTCATAGGAGACGAAATGTATTCCAAACTGACAAGCTATTTTGTATGACCTGATACAAAATAGCGTGTCAGTTTGTGCACATTTCCAGCAGCTGATTCCAGACAGATGGCTGTGTCAGCTACATCAGGTCCATTTCAAAACATCTAGGAACAGTGTGTGAACTGTGTGACATGTTTAGAGCATTAAATGGCCTAATCTGAAGAGAACTGCTGGTCAAGCTTCAGACCAAGCAGCCGGTCAGCTCTCCTGACATCCTGTGGCCTGAGCGACACACAGATGCAAACAAAGGATCTTCAGGAGGATAAATGCAGTACTTCAACAGGCTGGAGTTGTCAGTAGTCAGTACTCTAGAACAATAGCTGGAGACAGAACAGAGTAGCATGACAGAGTGGGAGTCTTTTTCTGTGAGTTTCTGAATGTAGTTGACTTTGCAAAAATGTGTTGACTGGCCATCGCAATGTTTTCAAGTCGTGGTGGCAGCTTCCAAGTAGCATCCCACTCTAAATTCCCTGCAAGCCTCAGTGATGAGCTAAACAGTAACTGAGAACAAAGGAAACCCACACACATACTAAAGCTAAGTTCATACTAAACAACTTTCCAAGTGGTTCAAAATACCAGCAGTCTCGAAGTCATGGTTTGCACATTGCATGACTGACCGGCACCAGGAGACATCCCCGATGCACATGTCTGCTCTCCAAACTACATTTTGTGATGAAAACACACTCAAGAATAGATAAAGAGTCATTGAGCCATGAGCCGAACTGTCAGCTAGTGGAAAATCAGGTCTAAAGGCACGTAGACAGACAGACAGACAGACAGACAGACAGACAGACAGACAGACAGACAGACAGACAGACAGACAGACAGACAGACACACACACACACACACACACACCGTTTTGCCCTCACTCTTCTCTGTAAAGTTTGCTGTAAGTGATGTAATGTAGCCCCGGATGTTTCATGTGAGCTGGACTCCATTTAAGAAACAGCCTTTTAAATGCTCAATTGTTAGTTTGATTTGGCAGTTATATGCTCCGTGTTCTTCACCACCGTTTTAGGACGAAAATAATAGGTGTAACAGGTGGCAGGTAGCTTTAAAAGTGACATTTTCTTTTGAAATAAGTACTGTGGATTTCATTCATTATATTAATGGCGACATTGTAGAGTGAGTGAGCAGCACCACCCCCCTGTTTTTCTGTTGTTGTTGTTGTTTTTGTTGCTGTTATTGTACTTAATAGGCCTCAAGCAGAGAGCTAATGATGGGCAAGCCAGCTCTGCAAGGTGTGATCCTTCTCTCAGGCATCATCCCTTCCTGATACCCACACTGGGACACAAACAAAAAGTGTGTGTATCCCTGACACACAACAGTGTTGGGGTCTATACTATCACTATCAATATCTGGAAGGCATCCAGCTCCACTGAGCGATCTAAGCTTTTCTGACTGTCTAGACATAAAAAGGTCGCCCTGGAATAATCAGGTCATCAGCATATTTAAACAGAAAACTGCTACTTTGACCCCCTTTTTGCATCAAGTACAATCTACTACTGTGTGTGTTTACAGGGGGGTGCACATGCACTATACACTCGTGTTCCAAATACAGCAGGAGGTTCTTTTTAAAGGAACCACTCACAGGAAAAAAACACCAAATCTTAAAAAGATACAACAGTGCTCAGGTTAGCTGTGACTAATCATGCCGATTAAAATGAAGAGGCTGCAGCGTGGGTTATTGGGCTCAATAGTAATGTCAAATCTGCTCTTACGTTGTTGCGTTTTCACATCTAATCACATCCACAGAGAAACAAGAGACTCTACGGCTTCTCTACACAAAGGCTGAAATCAAAGTGCTCCCGTTCATTCACTCACTTCAGCCAACCAACCATCCGAGGCTATGTATGAATCGCTGTGATGGAAAGTCCTTCACAGTAGACAACTGTGTACACACATACGCATTCTGTGAGCCTTCTTCTATCCCCCGGGCCTACTCTAAATAGTAGTCAAAGAGAGGGATTGTGGGGGAAGGAGGCAGTGGCGGTGGGGGTGGGGGTGGGGTGGATGGAAACGGTAGAAAAGATGCAAAAAGACAGTGAGCTTTTGTGGCTGATGTATCACTCCGCTAATGCCGACCAGAACTTGTGCAAGCTTGATAGCATCATTCAAGAATGGAGACATATCTAATACATCCATAAGAGGATAGAAGGTTTGAGCAAAGACGTCAACGGTCAGACCCTTAGTGGCTCCGGTGGTCTGGTTTTTGAAGGCATCTTTAATGAGCAGTCAGTGGCCTCTGACCCTCTAATTGGCATGCATTTATCTCTACAAGCAGCAAACAGAAGATACAGCGCTGCGGTGTTTGCTCTTTGACACCGCTAATAAACCATCCTCTTTCTTCTGACACAGCCACATCTTTGCATATGGGGTCGGCCAATGTCCGGACGGTCAGCGGTTCGATCCCCGCCCTGCCCTACCTGTGTCATGATCGTTCGTGTCACTTCACTCTCCTTGCCTCGTGTGAATGTGTATGATTACTGTATGTTGGAGGAGGTGGTCGGAGGGGCTGTAGGTACTGATTTGCAGCCCCGCTTCTGTCAGTCTGCCCCAGCGTCTGGACTCTGAGAGGCGCTATATAAATCAAATCCATCTCATGATTAGAGCCAGACCAATATATGGTATATCAAAGAGATATCAGTATCTATTGGTATAGGCGTTGTTTTCAAAAATGTGCTGATATGAAAACCTTAGGAAAGCAGTCTTCTGAGTATCTTTGCAGCGTTATATTGGTGCAAAAGCCCGAAAAAGGTACATCCTCATTCCAGCTCAAAAATGAACTTTTTCTGCCACCATATTGGTAATTGGTGAATTTCATTCCCCACTAAAATAAGTATCGGCCTCAAAAATCCCATATTGGCCGAGCCCTACTTGTGAAGTAAAATCACAAATGTAACATAGGAAGCAAGTGCTGTCTTGACTGTCTTTAAAATGTATATATTGGTCACAAAGACAACAAAGTTTGGCCACTTGTGATGGGTTAAATGTCTCTTCCTTTGTTGACTAAATATGATGAAAAGAGTAATGATGAGATTTTTCTAGTGCTCTTCACATGACTATTCACTCATAATAGCCACATTTATAAAGTCCTTATTAAGAAATCATGTCTTGATATTCGTTTTCCTTCTTGTTATTATGACTCCTCCAGACTTGTGTCTTCAAGGAGGCACCACTGCACATGGACAAGTGGGCTGACGCATGTGCCCTCAGATTTGATGCAGTTTAACTTGTGACCGAGACAAACAATTACAAAAGAAAGTGGAATGTGAGAATCTGTGTGTGTGAGTATCACTCCTCTTCTCTGCAAGCGGGAGAATGTCAGACTCAAGAGGCCACATGCTGGCATGGGGCCTGAGATTGTCTATTCCACCGACTCTAAATCCCAATAGTAGTCTCATTAAACTCTCCACCCCATTTAGGGCTAGAACGTTCCTTAATTAGTCATCAAGAGAAAAATAATCTGCAAAAATTGATCAAATGATGGATTGATCGTCTTAGTCACTTTTCGAGCGAAAATGCCACAAAATGCAGTTTTAATGTGAGGATTTGCCGCCTTTCTCGGTTTTATATCATAGTAAAAGTGAATCCCTTATGGTTTTGGACTGCTGTTCAGACAAAAACACCTGGGAAATTATGAGCATTTTCCCCATTATATTCCAACATTTCTGAGCCCAAAAATTGATCAATTAATAAATGAAAGAAAATGATAACCAAAATGATCATAAGTTGCAGCCTTGACCACATTGTGTCCTCACAATACAACAGCTTGGACTGGAACCGGCTTTATAGTCTTAAGACTCCCCTCTGAAGGCTAAAAAATTGTATATATATGTGATGAATTTACTGCTTATCAGAAGACAAATGAGGCTGGGGATGATGGACCTTCAGTTAGAATATGGTTTCTTTAAAACCCAGAATGTAATATGGCACTAAGTGCACTAAATTGATTCAGTTTTGATAATTGTTTTTTAATTTTAAGAGACATTTGAGTCGTATTTTCTCTTTTGTACAATTATTATTGCTCTTTAAGAAGCTAGAGTATTTCTTATTCGACTACTAGATTAATCAATGGAATAACTGGTAGAATGCAAGTTATTTATTTGTTTGTATTAGATGTAAACTGTCAAATCAACCCAGTCTGTCTATGAAGTAAGCTTTCTCTTTAGGATTCATCATTGTCAAGGAGTTATGTAACAGCAGTCCGGGATCACAGCAAAACCTTTCAAAGCCAGAGCTTTTACCCACTATCACTGAAACCACTGAGTCTCTCTCATAACACTTAGTGGGATGGTTTCTCTGCATGTCACTGCCTCTTGCTCAGCTCCAACACACATCATTATGGCTCTCTGCTGATCTCCGGAGGACACCAAAGCCTTTAAGAGCCATCCATGAGACAAGAGGCTGATTACTGTCAAACATATTCCTGATGAGGTTGTGCATAGGGATGGAGGAATAAAAATGATAGGTGTTATGTGTGGGAGTCCGATGATTGAAGGACACCCAGTGAAATCCAGCTTGCTGTTAACAGCGCTGCCTTGATGCTAATCACAGCTCGCACATTCCCCAAACACCCCCGACCTGGGGTCAGGAAAAAGCCTCTGTCGTGCACACAAATAAACTCTAAACAAAGCATGCTGCTGTCCGCTCTGCATGGCGTTCCCCATAGACTGTGGGGGGGCTGAGTGAGCAGGGGAGAGAGAGGGAGGAAGCAGAAACAGAAGGTAGGCTTCTATTACAATGTTGTGAAGAGCTGAAAAACTGTAAAACCCAGTGTTTTTTTCCCCCCACACTATGATCGCTGCTACTTTTGTTTTAACTACTACTAATGATCAGCTTTCCTCTGCATGTGTTCAAGAAATACATTATTTAATCTGGATTTCTAGATAGTTACATATAAATCAATCTAGCAAGTACAAAATCATGATAAAATTGGTTATTGTGCTTTCAACGGCAGTATAACAAACATAGGAATGCAATCTGAATTTCTGCTGTATTGTTAATGCACACACCCTATTTAAAACTGTCTACTTGCTTGATAGAGAGTGATTAATGATATATATAATGTTGTATTTGCATAAAAAGCCCTGTGCTTTACCACCTTGTTCTATTCTTACAACCTTTGCAAGATTAACTGAGACAAAACCTACAGATTATTAGGAGGTATTTGTATGAGGTACTACCTCAAGTCTTCTTTTTTGACTCCATACCTCATTAACCTTCACCAGTAGGGTAGGGTAAGGCAAACTGTATCTAGCCTGAGAGGTAAAGCCAGAAGCAAAAGCACTCACTCCTGCTCATTGATTGCTGTCAGCATGCAGTAATAATTGAAGGCAACTCATATCTATATTTTTATCAACCCTGCTTTCTCTCATCTAGACCAGGCGTGGCTGGACAGCATTTTCCTTTGGGGAGAAAACAAAAAGATAACGCTTTGGAGATAAATGTGGCCGCTAATGCCTTTAGCTATCCAGACCTACCTCCTGCCTCTTCCCCTGCTGATTATCAAGTGAACTCCTTAGCCGTACGATGCAGTCATTCCTACGGATTTCCAGCGAGTCAATGAGCTGCTGAGCTGCTCTATGAGACAAAACTGAGCAAGAACAAAGGCCCCGCTGGGAGGAAGGAACAAGTCTTTTTCTGTCTCCTTGTTTACTTGGCTGCAGGCGTGTGCGAGAAAGAGAAACAGCTTGTGCGACAGACACCTGGATCACAGAAACATGTGACCGGAGAGGCCGGCACTAATCCTAAGGACTCTTTGGAGGGTCGCACAAAGATTTTATAATGCCCTCGAGTGAAAACTCAACTGAATTTAATGGATCACAGGACAACATACCTCTCTGTAACTTGCATTCCTCAATATAACAAATCGGCTAGAAGGCGAACGACTGGCAGCAAATGCCGATGCTGTCACAGTTTAGGGCTGTACAGTTCACACCACCCCCCTCCCTCCTAAAAACACCAAACAAACTGACACACATACAAATAAACCGTGTCCTTCCCATGGTGCGTCCAGGCCCGGAGAAACGCGGCCCCCTGGGGACTGGCAGATTAACACATGACAGAGCTTGTTAACCCTGGACAAAGAGAGATGCTAATCTTGTACAGTCGGCCTTGAGTGTCCTAAAACATTACAGAGAGAGAGAGAGAGAGAGAGAGAGAGAGAGAGAGAGAGAGAGAGAGAGAGAGAGAGAGAGAGAGAGAGAGCGAGAGAGAGCGAGAGAGAGAGAGGGAAGCCTAAGAAAGACAAGAAAGAACGAGGGAGGGATGTGCAGCAGGAACAGAGGCCTCAGTATGTCCCAGAAATGAGACAATACTATGGGGAGGCAGGGCTAGAGGGTCCGTCAGCCCCAAAACAAAAAGGGCAGAGACAGAGCCCGACTACAAACAACAGCAAGGGACTGCTACAGCCTCGCTCAGCTCTGCCGCCTGCAGGGACAACCAGCAGGGCAGCGCAGAGCTCATATGTGTGGATATTGATTCCACGGGAGAAAGTGGGGAGCCAGGGCTAGCAGCTCCACAAATGAGAAGGACAAAGAGAGAGATAGACAGACAGGAAGTACATTAGTAGGCCTGTTGCTCTGATGCTGTTAGCTCCATCCCCTGGGAGATAAGGGAGATAGTAGTGACAGGGTTTTAAGGGGGGACAATAAAAAGAGAGAGGTAGCTCGGGGGGCTGGAGAGAGAGAGAGAGAGAGAGAGAGAGAGAGAGAGAGAGAGAGAGAGAGAGAGAGAGAGAGAGAGAGAGAGAGAGAGAGAGAGAGTGGGCAAGCAAGAAACAGCAAGAGGAGAGACAGTATACCCGACAGAAGACTAAGGCTAATTTGTAACTTGAAGAGCTGCTGGATCGTCTCCATAATGGGCCGTCTGCCCACAAACAAGCTCTTCTTTGGGGGTAAATGAGATCAGGCAAGCCCAGGACCAGCTGGTGGCTTGGATCAATGACAGTAGATAGAGCAGATAGATGGAGGAAGAGGGCAGAACCGAGGCATCTGGACAGGATGGCAGAAACACACCCAAGAGGCTTTGGTGTTCTCTCGAGATTTCGCCCGGGTACGTGGACCCTCTCACGCAGAGTACAAGTGGAACGACTGTCCATAAGAGGATTATGTTCTCCTGTTTGAAGTGGAACAAGGCACGTTCCAGATGGAATCTGATCCCTCGGACAGCAGACAGGTTGGATGGTTGACCAGATCAGCACCTACTAAGTACAGCTTTCGAAGGACAAACCATACACCACACAACTGGCCTCAAAACACGACATCTGCCAAATAACTGCCAGAACCTCCTTTTACCATATCCACAACAACCATAAACATACATTTAGCACTTTACAGAGTTGATGATGTATTTTTATGGCAGCAAACTAACACGTTGAGGCAGGGCACAGACAGATTTCAATGAGAAAGAGAAATGGATATGCTGCCTACAGCTGCCTATGGTAAAGGAAGTCTATCATTGTGTCAACACCCGCCTCTGGCACAAATGCCTATCATTCTACACGTGGCTATGGTGAGGGCAGGCTGGGTAGCCTCTGACATAATCATGACCACAGCAGGCACTTGGCCAGCACAGCAAAGTCAATGTAAAGAGGGACCCACTGACAAAAATATCTGAGTCACAGGACGTAGAGCACGCCTATTGACTGACCACCCCTTTTCACCCCATTTTTAACACCTCAAAAGCTGCTTTACACCAAATAACCAGGCATCGCTAGCACATTGTGCCATGAAAAATTTGGTCATGAAGCCTAGCAACAAGTCATTGAACCATGTCTATTATCCATCCTCCCACCAGAGGAATTCAGAGCTTCCAAACACAGCAAATTACTGCAGCTGCTGGCAAATACAGTCCCAAAACCGCAACGCCAGTTGCCAACTGCATGCCCTGACAACTGTGACAACCAAGGCTGCTATCAGACAGGGACACACAGGACAGGGCAGCAGAGTTTATCTCTGCTTTATCTTCACATTTCAAATTCACTGCAGAGCTGGCGTTTCCTCAAGCCTCAATCACCCAGAAACACAAGAAAGAAATTTGGCCAAACAGTTTCTGTTGCTGTTTTGATAATCTCTAAACAAGAAGCTATTGTGCTGTTGTTGCCATGGATTAAGACAGGGCTAGAAGTGATGGTGGTCATTTTTAAAGTGCAAGGGTCATGGGTTCAGTTGAAAAAAGCATGATGACCACAGGCACAGGCTTGCCCTTGTCACAATTGAGAAGTTCAGAGCTGGGGGGTTTCAATCTGAGTCACACACACACCAAACACCAGTCTTCAAGCTAAGGGCAAGCCGACGCGCAGGTCTATTACTGCGACAATCATCTCGCCTCTCAGAGCGGTGGCATGGGTCAAGAGGCTAGCTGGGAGCACAACAGGACATTTGAATTTAAATTGTCCTAAAATTCTAGCGTATAAAAGCTATTCTATGTTAAAATATTCTGTGACAATTTTCGAGCATGATGTGCAAAGAATAATCCAAACAGAAGAGGCACGCTGATGGGGTACTTTAGAGTTATATCTGAGTTATTATAATAGCTCTCAATCTCATGTTACTGTTGGGGACTAGGGCTATGACTATATCATCATTGTCAATTAATTAGGTTTGGGGGCCAATTAACATGTATACATTGTCTATTTATCTTTTTTTTTTATTTAATTCATCATTTAAATGTCAAACAATAGTGAAAAATGTCAATAATGACTTCCCAGAATCCAAAGCAAATTATTCTGAGGGCTTGCCCAATAGTCATGTACAACATAAATCCATAAATAAATCCAGATGGATATTCATTTTTCAATAATATATGACAAAAACATAGCAAATCACATTTCATAAGACGGAGGCAGTGGATGTATTAAAATTGACTGAAACAACTGATCAACTGTCAGAATAATGACACTGATTATTTCTACTGATCAATAAGTCGAGTCATTGACTAATTGTTTCAACTGTAGCTGAATCCACTGCTGACAATGATAACATATGTGCATCAAAGCATTTTAAAAGATAATGTTTATATGACTGTTTAATAATATTAAATGATCAACTGATTATTAATCATCATCAAAATTAAAACCACAGCCACACTTATTGATTATTGAATCCCTATTTCAGCATCAGTAACTACTCCTGTTAATATACACCCCTCTGTCTACGGAGGACTGTTTCAGACACAATACGCTCTCATTCTTATTGTACTGGGTCACACTGTACACACTCACACACCCTGGATTCTGGCTGCTCCAACAGAGCACAGACCTGCGAGTGAAGAAAATGTGCGACTATGGTCCACTCTACAATGGAAGGGAGATCATTGTACCAATTTTTTCCTGTTTCTTTTTCACAATAACCATAATCGGCTTCATTTATTTAAGTATAGTTTCTGACAAATCCTTCCCACATATAATGCCCCCAGCAGTACTCCACATCGTCCAACTACAGCCTCCAATAATCTTTTTAAGACCATCTTAAATAACTTCATAAAAACAGTGGGGGTTTTTATGGCAGCTAAATTTAATTTCATGATTGCATTAGGCTGCCTGTCAGACCTTCATTCGCTGCCATATCCACCAACGCTGTGAGTCAGCCATTCTCTCATCCTTGGGTGTGTGTCAGTGCGTTTACATGCAGTTTAAAAATCGGATTATGTCCGGGTTATGGACATACCCCGCTTTCTTCGACACCGTACCCCGGGTACTTCCCCGATTATTCATGCATGTAAACAGCGTTCTCGGGCAGTTTTCGGGTTTCTCGACTGCGCATGCTCCCCACTGTGCGGCGGTGGCTTTTGACCCGTAAATAGAATAAACCAGGAAGCAACTGCGCCGAAAATAACGTGAAGAAAACAACAACAATAATAATAGAGTGTTACCTTTTAACCGAGGGAGGACTTTGCAACGGCAAGTAACATCACTACCAAGAAGACCCGTTTCTGTCGTAATTCTGTCCAAAAGTCGGCCGTTTGTGATTTGACAAAGGTGAACCGGGAAAAAAAGCCGTATTCAGTCCAGCTGTATGTTGGTGGAGCGCCACCTACTGTAACAGAGGTACATGGGAAAGTTCACCTACTAAGTACCTGATTATTCCCTTAACCGGTGTAAGGCTATTTTCGGGTTACTGATGTGCATGAAAACGCATGTGTGTGTGTGTGTGTGTGGGGGGGGGGGGGTCTTGCTGATGGCTTAGCCCACCTCCTGGAGTTTCTCCAAGCCTTTCTCCAGAGCCTAAAAAAGTCCTTATATATCAGTTTCCCGGGATGCCATTTACTAAGGATGACATCAATACGTCGATGGCCATCATTACTGACCGATCCATACCCACTGTGGCCACAAAGCTCGAGACAATTTATGTCACTGTCTGCAACACACCAGGGGAGGAGAATAGAGTCGAGGGCTGGGAATAAAGATGCTCAGTGCTTGCATGTTAGCAGTTTATTAAATGCTCTTGGCCAGGCTCCGGAGCTGGCAGTGTCCTCTCCTCCTCCCCATTGTTCTGAAGGAGGGGAGTGTAATCTGTCTTGTTGCACTCACTGACCAAAAAGAGTCAGCGGAGGAGCAGCTATGGGGCCCTCCAGCCTCAACTCTCACACCACAATAGCTGATCACTTTTGGGGGTGACATTAATCACATCTGATTACACGCCAGCTTGATTGTGCGCGCACCCATCTCAGAGATAATTCGGCTTCTCTCACTTCCTCCAGGGGCAGAGGAGACCGTTGCTTTAACACGTTCACAAATGCCTCCAAGTTGTTCGGTTTAGCTGAATTGGAAAAACTGAATGGGCATCTGCTAAATGATTAGCGCTAAATGTGCCGGCTCTTCCCCCCCTGAGGCGACCGAAGCATTTCTCAGCACTCACACCACTTGGCCCGTCGCAGAACAATGGGCGTCCGCGGCGGAGGATGGAGAAGGAGGGCAGAGCAGAACAAAAAGTTTAGGGAGGGAAAACGCAGACAAAATGGATTCACAAAGAGGGGAAGCGACGTGTTTGGTGAAAAAGAGCATCCGTAAAAGCGATGTATATGTTTTAGGTTCGCCTAACAGGACCGCTGAGCACTTCTGGGGAGCACGCAGCCTGCCACCGCCCCATCCACCCTTTCAACCGGACTCAGTGGCTGAAGCGGAGCGGCTCATCCACAGAAACCTTAGGGTGACACCGAAACTAATGCTTTTACACATTATCAACCGCGTATTAAACACAAATATCCATTCACACGTAGGGACACCGTCATTCCAATGCGCTGTTTGGTGTTCAAATGTGGGAACACAAGTAACGTTAATAACACGATAGCTACAAATGGGACTCTAACGTCTGTAACGGCCGACAAACAGAACGCTCATTCTAAACACATAAACGTTTATTAACAGCAGTTACAACTGTCGTTAGCATGCTAGCTACAGCTGAAACAATCTCGCCCTTACCAGTCAGTGCAGCGGCGAGCTAGCACAGTCCTCTCCAGCTACGCCCAGGCTCGCAGCACACCCCGACCGAATCCTCGAGTGGGGGAAAAGAAAGTGAGGATGATGAGACGAATACAACCGGGAGGAACGGAAGAGAGTCTGCGGGAGAGCGAAGCGAGTGGAGCCGACGAACAAGAAACTTCTGGTTCTCAAGTGCCGCTCCTCACAAGTGATGCGCGTTCACTGGAGAGAAGAAAGGAGTAGAATGACGCTTCAGTCCACTCTCTCTCTCTCTCGCGCGCGCACACACACACACACACACACACACACACGCACACACACGATAGTAGATCGGTGAACGGATGGATGGACAGGAGGAGGAGAGGGCTGCCGCTGCCTTCAGGTGATACAGGGAATGTCGGAATAATGACTTTTGAAAGAGCCGTGATTGTTTTGAGCTGTTGTTAAAATGCAATATTAATAAGATTAATGAGTTAATGAGTACAAAAGCAAAAGAAGACGAAGCGGGGCCCCAGAAGGTTCTGTGGGTCAGAGGGGTTGAGCTGAAACTAATAGTTAATTAACGCTAATAATGCGTTGCTCTACATTAAAACAAGCTGATAATCATTTGATAATGTTAACTTACTTCACTGAGAAGATTTGTATTATTTTCATTGTAAGTTAATTGTAAGTTAACGTTCGTTAGCTAACCTCAAGCTAGGCAAGGAGACAGACCGCAGCCGGTTAGCCTAGCCTAGCACAATGACTATGAAATGGGAAAACTAGCTCTGTCCAAAGGTGACAAAATCCATTTACCACACCTGTAATGTTCAATAATTAAAGGAACCAATGGGAACGTCTGTGACCACTGTTTCCCGCTTTTCAGAGAAAGGGTCCTATGTTCCCCGGTCTGCTATTTATTCCACAATCAGTGCCCCCTAAGCCCTTACCGTGACCCCCTAACTCTAACAAAATGAGCCCAACCAGTTGAATTGATAATGTCATGATTATCTGCAGCCGTAGCCTGTTGGTTTGGGATTCAATTAGAATGCTGTGTTGCAGAGTGAAAGGACAGGGTGGTAAGTATTCAGGATCCATATTCCAGCCAGGCCCAGGTACTGGCATACCTAAATGGAGCGGTTATTAAATTATGCTATTGGTTATACTGTTTGACAAGTCTAAATTCCCACAATTAGAGATGTCTTTGTCGATGGAGTATCCGCCCCGTCAAGATGGTCAGTCGTGGGTGTTACAAAAAATACATTTCACCAAGGAATAACAGAAAAAACCCTGATGTAACTACTGTCAAATGGGAAAACACGACTATAGTCTGCATATTGTTAATAAAGGGTGAGTCCCACTCTCCTCCTTTGCCCTGACTGCCAGAAAATAAATAAATACAGGGTGTAATGTTTTTTTAGCTTATTATTTCTGGTGTGGCAAAACCTGGCACATCTTCTTACCAGATATAAAAAAAGGAAAACTGACTTGTGTACTATGAGGTCTGTATTTGGCTTCATAAATCTGGGTGTCACTGCCTTCTTGTAAAAACGACGTAATACAAGGCTCCTTCCAGATACAGGGCCGTCACAGAATAGCTCGACCGTTCTTTTATTTGAAACTGTGTCATGTCTAACACAATGAATGAAAAGCATCATGAGTGGACCATATAAAAAGGCTAAAAAATTACTGGAAAATTAGGAATTTGGGAACAAAAAATTCCCCCCAAAAAATAAAATAATGAAGATGAAATCTTGTTTTTTGGCACACAAATACCACTAGCTCTGGGTAGAATCCACCAAAAACCTACTTTACCTTCCATCACTATTGCTGGGTGAAAATCACCCTAACATGTGGCTGTAGGAAAAAGTGTGTGTTGGAATAGGACAACACCCATGCCATCAAAGATGTCAAAGACAATGCTGAAGCTTCCCAGAGACCCGTGACACTCAGATACACGCAGCAGAATGAAAACCACATACATTTATTTGCTCGGGTGAAAAACCACCTGCGTGGAAATCGAAACCAATTTTTACAACTGCACACGTCAGAAATAGAAGGCTGCTACGAGCCCTTGAAGGCAGCATTCACCACGACAGCGCGCCACGCTGGAATTGAAAGGGCTGAATAGCGAATAGCAGGGGAACTCTACTTTCTCTAAGCGCAGCCAATCACCGTCAGGCCTGGGGGATTATTCAAATTAAGGATGATGTCACCTCTTGCAAGTCACCCTACTCCCTTGGCCTGTTGCCCTCCCTCGTAGGCCCCTGCACCCCCTTTTCTCTCTTCTTCAAACCCTTTTCTTCCTTTCTCCATGCCCCGATGCACACGCACACACACGCACACACACACACACGCACACACACACACACACACATACACACACACACATACACGCGCACACACACACACACACACACACTTTAATGGTGCATTATTGCTGCCCCATATGCATCAAGTTGCAGTCATTGTCTGCCTTCAGAGAAACTGTTGCATCAAGAATTTCAAATCTCTGAACACATTTGATTGAAGTTATTTCCAAACGAGCATGTCATTCTGCCACTAATTTGTACGTTTTAAGCTCTTTCACGTGTAAGTTTCATGTACTTAAAAGTCCAATTTTTCTGCAAGCAACAGACCTTTAAGATAACCAAGAGTGAATGCAGTTTAACCCGTGCACCTGCCACTTCAGTCTGTCACAGCCCGAGTACACAAGGAGGAAATTGGGAGAAACTAATTGAAAAAGGGTGAGCTCATCGGCGAGGAGCAGCGGATACAGTATTCCCTCCTTTCAGTTCAATTGTGTTTTCTCTCAGTCACATGTAGACATGGAAGGACATTGTTTCATGGCTTACGAGCTTTTGTTTCTGTGTGCCGTGCTCCTCACCACAACGGGGCTTTTCATCGCAGACAGTCTGGGTGGGCATGCCGCCTGTCTGCATGTCTGTCTGTCTGCCGCGCTGCTGCTCAGCTCCCAGCGGCCGCCTGCCCTTGTCTACATGAGCCAGGCCTTTGTGTACTGGTCTGTTGTGGATGGGCTTCTTTTCATGTCGAGACTGTGGGGCACTCTTCTCTTTCCAAGTGCTGCAGAGGGGAGATTTTTTTACGCTCAGGGGGGAACAGACATACTATACCACACGTGCACCTTATTGCATGTTACCTCGTTGTCTTTCTCTGTCAGATTTCCACAGTATGTCTTGTTTGTGTTGTATTATTGCTCAGTTATCTGCTCTTCAACAATGCCACTTGTCGTTCTGTTGAATCGTAACAAAGATTAAGAATAGAATAGAATAGAATTGTCTTTATTGTCATTGTGCCATTACAACGACATTTATAGTACAATCCATAAAGTGCAGAAATAATTTAACATTAAAAGCATCAAAAAGAATGGACTAGACCTTTAAAAGACACATCTGAGACGACAAGCTTACACACACACACACACACACACACACACACACACACAACGTAGCAGCTTAAGGAGACAAAACCAAAAACAGTAGATTGTAGACTCTGAGCATCATGTACCCTCATAGGTGAAGGTATTAAGTCACACTTACAGAGATATATGCAGGATTAATCGAGTTATTCAAATAGTTGATTCAACTAAATTCTCTTGACACTTACATACTGTTGCTGTGTTTCATTACATTTTATTGGGTGATTGTGTGCATGCAGGTGTGTGAGCAAGTATATGGAAGAGATGGAAGGAGGCAAGGAAGAGGGTGGGACTCCGGGGGGTTTCGATGCCTGCTGGCTCGATGCTGATGGACATATTGGCACGGTCAACCGGCCGCAACAAAGAGAGGAAGGTGTTTTCCTCACACAGGCAGTGGTGTGCGGCAGCGGAGACAGGATGGGGCAGGGCTGTGTACCCCGCTGCACAGTTCCCGTGTTATTTATCTCATTGTTTTTTCCCCCCGGCCTACAGTCCAGCTGGGGCAGCCACGGCACAAAAGGTCTGGCGCTCAGTCAAGCCCCGAAACGTGGCCTCCAGTCAGGGGTCTTCTACCTTCGACAAGCTCTTACACAACACGTTAGTTCTTTGTACAAAAGCTGATACACAGAAGCAGATAGAGACATGCTCTCATTGTGTCTTGTGTATTCCATGCACACTCAGATTGCACTGGGGTCTGCGTCTCCTGCTAGGCAGCCAAACCACACAAGAAAGCAGCTGGCACCGCGAGGCACACCCATCACATCAGACGCAGCCGCCATCTTTTTGTAGAAGAACTCAAACCCCTCTCAACACAATCCGCTTCCAAATGAACAAGAGATATTGCCCTGCATAATTTAAACACCAATTCTGCAAATGCTGTTAGAATGAAATGTAATTAAAAAAGGGGTGTGTGTGAATGCATACCAGGCAGATACAGGTTAGCACACGCGGGTGCAGCTGCTGCTCTCTTTGCACAGCATGGACTCCCTAAAGAGCGCAACGTGCCAGCACAGCATATCATTAACATGCAGCATCCCACCGCACTCACCAACAGGCAACACGTGAAGGAGAATGATGAATATACAACATAGAAGAGCATGAGAGAATCGCATTTATGGGCCATTATGAATCGATCATGTACTGTGTGTTCTTCTGCAGTGTGTGGGCCAGACACAGTATGTATGAAGATGATGTGAATGCATATATGCAGATAAAGAACCTCCTGACCGGTGTCCTCTGGATTCAGATCCCTGCTCTTTTTTATCCTGCTACTATACAACTATGCCCAAGGATATGTTTCTGAGTTGCCATATAAATTCAGTTAACTAGGAAGGGGAAAAAAAACAACAGAAAGCCGTTTTCTCTCTGGGATTGTTTAATCAGCTTTACCCTGAAGGCTGGCCAGTTCCTGTCAGTCTGATTCAAAGTGCTTCGTCTCTGCCCTGGTTGCATCCTTGAGTAAATAATGCATGCAGGTACTAAGGATATTGGACAGCTATACCACTCCTCTACACTAACAGGAGTGAGTGTGCACGTCTGCCTTGATCTTTGACCGTCCCATATTCTCTCTCTTTTTTGTCCATTTGAATCTGCGGTGTGTTTTCTTTGGCCGGTACAGCCCGACCCTGACTCCGTGTCCATTTACCTTGTGTGGAGATGTAGGCTATGGTAATGGGAGACTTGAAGGTTAAGCACTTTACTCACACTGTCAGCATTATTCATCTTTAATGAAGGCAACTCCCCTCCCTTTCTTACTGTTTCACCCCTCCTCTCCTCCTTAAGTGTTTTAGCTTCCTACAGTAACATTTCTCCATGGGCTCCATTGATTTCCCATGATTGGTTGGCTGGTGGCTGCAGACAGAGCCAGCTCTCTCCCTCTAGTGGTGCCAGACTGCCACAGCACACTAAGGGCTCCTCAGATTCACGCAGTCCAAGCTTTGTATTATACAGTGCCTATAGAAAGCCATGATACCCTATTGAAATAGTCACTTTTTTGTTTCACAGCGTCCTAGAGTGGCCTAGTCAGAGCCCTGACCTGAATCCTACAGAACATCTGTGGATGGACCTGAAGAGTGCAGTCCATCAGCGCTCACCACAGAATCTGACTGAACTCCAACAGTTCTGCAGGAAGAATGGGGAAATATTTCCAATCTAGGTGCACAAAGCTGGTAGAGACAGATCCAAACAGACTGATGGCTGTAATAAAGCAAAAGGTACCTCCACAAAGGATTACATCTGGGGACTCAGCACTTTTCCAACCCTGCTATTCTAGCTTTTCATTTTTTATTAATTTTCAGAAATTTTGAAAAAAAAAAAAATTCACTTGAACGTTGCAAGCAAAATGTTTAATACATTTTTCATGTATTATCATTTCAGACTGTAAAATAGAAGGTGACTATTTCAAAAGGGTATCATGGCTTTCTATAGGCACTGAATCTACCATTTATATAGCAGCATATTTCAACAGACATTATTACAGTTCAATTCAATTCAATTTCAATTCAATTTTATTTATAGTGTCAAATCATAACAAAAGTTATCTCAGGACACTTTACAGACTAGGTATAGACCACACTCTATGACTTATTTATGATTTACAGAGACCAAACAATTCCTCTGTAGAGTACAGTGGCAACGAAAACCTTCCCTATAACAGACAGGAACGTGGGACAGACCCAGCTCTGTGGAGGACGGACATCTGTCTGCACCGGTTAGGGAGGAAGAAAGGGAGAGGAAGAGAGAAAAGACGGACAGATGGACAGAGAGAGACAAAGACAGACACACTTCCAGAGATGCAAGCAACCAAAGCGTAACAGTAACTAGAATAATATCTATAGTAATGTGAATATGACTTATATGTTATAGCAGTTAACACAGCAGAATAGTAGAAACAAGCACAGCTAAGGTGATAGAACATGAGAATGATAATAATTATGGTGGCAAACATGATCAATGATGAGTAGTGGCAATAGCAGCTACGATACAGTGAGACATACCACTGTTGGTGTTTTTATGGCTACAAATTTTATAGTTTAATAAATTAGTGATAGTATATATGAGTAACAGTGATAATAGCAGCAGGAAGCGTCATGTAGGACCACGGCAGCAGGCACCACCACGATCAGCAGAGACCTGCGAGACGACAAAACACAAACAACTCCGGGGAAGAAGCTGAATTAGTAACATGCATTGATGAGACATGAATGATACAGACAGAGAGGAGAGAAGCTCAGAGTATCAGGAAAAGTATTATCCCCCGGCAGACTAGGCCTATAGCAGCATAATTAAGCAGAATAAAGTCTTATCGTAAGCCCTAGCTGTAAGCTTTATCAAAAAGGAAAGTTTTAAGTTTACTCTTATATATGGGGACAGTGTTTGCCTCCCGAATAACACTTGGGAGTTGGTTCCACAGGAGAGGAGCTTGGTAGCTGAAGGCTCTGCCTCCATTTCTACTTTTGGAGACTCTAGGAACGACGAGTAGCCCTGCATTCTCAGAGCGCAGCGATCTAGTCAGGTGATACGGTACTATGAGCTCTTTAAGATACGACGGAGCCTGACCAATAAGAGCTTTGTACGTAAGGAGAAGGATTTTAAATTCTATTCTAGATTTTACAGGTAGCCAGTGCAGAGAAGCTAATACAGGAGAAATATGTTCTCTTCCATTTGTTTTAGTTAGTACTCGAGCTGCAGCATTTTGGACCAACTGGAGACTCCTAACAGACTTATTGAAGCAGCCTGATAATAGGGAGTTGCACTAGTCCAGCCTAAAAGTAACAAATGCATGGACTAGTTTTCCTGCATCCTTCTGAGACACAATGTTCCTAATTTTCGCAATATTACGCAGGTGAAAATATGCAGTCCTTGTCATTAGTTTTATGTGAGAATCGTAGGACATATCCTGATCAAAAATAACAACCAGATTCCTTACTGTGGTGCTGGAGGACAACACAACATCATCCAGAGTAACAATGTCTTTAGTTATTGAGTTTCGTAAGCCCTTGGGGCCAAGTACAATAACTTCAGTTTTATCTGAGATTAACATCAGAAAATTGCAGGTCATCCAGCTTTTTATTTCCTTAATGCACATTTGAAGTTTATCTAACTGATGGATTTCTTCTGGTTTGATTGACAAATATAATTGTGTATCATCAGCATAACAATGAAAGTTTATGGAGTGCTTCCTTATAATATTTCCTAAGGGAAGCATATATAAGGTGAATAGAATCGGTCCAAGGACAGAACCCTGTGGGACTCCGTGACTGACTTTAGTGTGCATGGAGGATTTGTCATTAACATGTACAAACTGAGATCTATCTGATAAATATGACTTAAACCAGCTCCGTGCGGTTCCTTTAATGCAGATCAGATGCTCCAGTCTCTGTAGCAGGATGTGATGGTCAATAGTGTCGAAGGCAGCACTAAGATCTAGTAAGACAAGTACAGAGACAAGTCCTTTGTCTGAAGCTATTAGAAGGTCGTTAGTAATTTTCACCAGTGCTGTCTCAGTGCTATGATTCGCTCTAAATCCTGACTGGAAGTCCTCAAATAACTCATTATTATGTAAAAAGTCACACAACTGATTGGCAACTAATTTCTCGAGGATCTTAGAGAGAAAAGGAAGGTTTGATATAGGTGTATAGTTGGCTAGTACCTCAGGATCAAGACTGGGCTTTTTAAGAAGAGGTTTAATTACAGCTACTTTAAAAGACTGTGGTACATAACCTGCTGATAAAGACATGTTAATCATATCTAATACAGGAGTGCTAATTAAAGGTAACACTTCTTTAAGTAACCTAGTTGGAATAGAGTCTAGGAGACAAGTATAAGGTTTTGATGCAGAAATAGTAGATGTTAATTTGTTAAGGTCGACTGAAGAAAAGCAGTCCAAGAATATATCAGGTCGTACAGTTGTTTCTAAGGTTCCTGGGTTTGATGAAAGATTGGTGCCAAGCGAGTTGATTTTGTCTCGAATAGTTATAATTTTGTCATTAAAGAAGGTCATGAAGTCGTTACTACTGAGGGTTATAGGAATACATGGCTCAATAGAGCTGTGGCTCTCTGTCAGCCTGGCTACAGTGCTGAAAAGAAATCTAGGATTGTTCTTATTCTCCTCTATTAAAGATGAGTAATATGCTGCTCTCGCATTACAGAGGTCCTTCCTATAGGTTTTAAGACTTTCTTGCCAAACTAAGTGAGGTCCCTCCAGTTTAGTGGAGCGCCATTTACTTTCCAACTTTCGCGATATTTGTTTTAATTCACGGGTTTGTGAGTTATACCACGGAGCTAACTTCCTCTGTTTCATTATCTTCTTTTTTAACGGAGCAACAGAGTTGAGTGTTGTTCGTAGTGAGCCTGCAACACTGTCAACAAGGTGATCAATTTCAGAGAAACTAACATTAGTACAGGAATCTTGAATATTAGGATAAGGCATTAGAGTAAATGCAGATGGAATCGCTTCCTTAAATTTAGTTATAGCACTATCAGATAAACATCTAGTGTAGACACTTTTACCCAGAGTTGAGTAGTCCTGTAATATGAATTCAAAAGTTATTAAATAATGGTCTGATAAAATAGGATTCTGTGGAAAGTCATTAATTTTCACACCATAAGCCAAAACAAGGCCGAGGGTGTGATTAAAACAGTGAGTAGGTTTATGTACACTAAAACCAATCAAATCTAATAGAGAGATAAACACGGTACTAAGGCTATCATTATCGCTGTCCACATGAATATTAAAATCACCTATAATGATTACTTTATTAGATTTAAGGACTAAATTGGACAGAAACTCTGAGAATTCAGACAGAAATTCAGAGTATGGACCAGGAGCACGGTACACTATAACAAATATAATTGGCTGCACAGTTTTCCAGGTTGAATGTGAAAGACTAAGAACAAGACTTTCAAATGAATTATAATTTAGTTTAGGTTTAGGGTTTATAAATAGGCCTGAGTCATAAATAGCTGCAACGCCTCCTCCTCGACCACTGCCTCGAGGAATATGAGTATTAATATGACTGGGAGGAGTGGATTCATTTAGGCTAACATATTCTTCGGGACGCAGCCAGGTTTCGGTCAGACAGAGTAAATCAATATGGTTATCTGATATCAGATCGTTTACTAATACAGCTTTAGATGACAGAGATCTGATGTTTAAAAGTCCACATTTTATTTTTTGATATTGTTGCATTGTCGCAGATTTTGAGTTGATTTGTATCAAGTTTTTCTGTATAGCTCCTCTTCTGTTCATTTTTGATTTGTTTAATTTAAATGATCGTAGGGCAGACAGCGTTTGTATACTTCAACAGAATTGTCATTGTGAGCATGTTAGCATGCCTTTATTAGCATTGTGTGTAAAGCACAGCTTAAAGTACAGCCTCTCATAACTGCTAGCATGGCTGAAATCTCATCATCGTATTCTTGTTTGTTCATAATGCCAAATGCTAATTTACGCTTTGGTTAAAGATGTGTCCAAAAACTCCTCTCCACATCACTGAACTGCACTGTTTTTATGGGTATTTTCATGGCAACAGGGTAATTATTAAAATCATTTTTTTATTACTGTTTTAGATCAACAGATACCATGTATTTGGACCGGGAAAAAAATCTACTTTAAAGGAGTTTATGTTCTTTTTCAGTCAGGACTAGATGATAATGATAAAAAGAAAGCTTCAAGGCATTCATTCTCTGTTTGCATTTGTTCATGTTTACAAAGGCTTTAACCTGAGCCAGGACATACAACAGTGAGAGCAATCATATCGCATCCATACAGGTTAGTAGCAAACAGCTGTTAAAACTCAATTAATCGAGTCCCAGCAGCAAACTATGCAGGAACTGTGGTATGGTCGGCGACCATACTCACATATTTTAGGATTGCCCGAAAAAACAATCATTTTTGGAAAAATGAAAAGAAGAACTGAAAAGAATTGTGTCAGTGGACCTTCCTGTGGACCCTTTGTTATTTCTATTAGATGTGTTTCCTGATCATCTGTTTACTACAGAACAATGTTATATATTACATGTTTCGTTGATGATTGCAAGGAAAATGATCACTATCAGTTGGATGAAGCCCGACCCTTCCAGGATCACTCAGTGGCTACAGAAAGTAAAACATGCCTACATGATGGAATATATGACTGCCCAATTACAGCTAAAAGGACCTGTTTTTATGAGAAGGTGGGCCCCGGCTACTGACTATCTCACCTAGGACTCTTATACACCTGTATTATACTGTACCTATAACCATTTATCATTACTATCTATGTGTGACAGATGAGACCCGATCTCACGATGGTTCTTTGTATTCGCTTGTGTCGTTAATTGCCTGTTAATGTGCATTTGAGGCAATAAAGTAAAAAACAAACAAAAAACCCCCTCAATTATTCGGATCAGTACTTGGTATCGGCTGATACACAAGTTCAGGTATTGGGAAAAAAGAAAATGGTACCGTGTCTTATGAGATGTCATTGGTGAAAGCTAACATTGTAGAGCATGGGTGTCAAAGTGATCCAGTAAAGGGCCGTGTGGCTGCAGATTTTCATTCCAACCAAGCAAGAACACACCTGACTCGACTTACTCAATCACCTGAACTGTTTTCACACAGTTGATTTGTTGGACCAGGTGTGTTTTTGATTGGTTGGAATGAAAACCTGCAGCCACACGGCCCTTTACTGGATCACTTTGACACCCTTGTTGTAGATAATGGAACATCACATCAAGAATGTGAGCAACTGATTATTAGAATTGACACACAACGTCAGAAAACATTAAAAGAAAACGTATTCCATGACAGTGGCCTGGGGTGCTTTATTTGACATGTACTTTCAGTGAGAAGGCAGCAGCGTTACAGAAAAGAATCAAAGCAAATGAGTGTAAAACCTATACAACGTACAGAAACTGAGAAACTCCCTTTGAGCTATTACTTCTCTTCAGAATGAGGTAAAATTATCAAAACAGCAAATGAAATATAAGAGAGCTGTAAAAAACAATCACTCTAAGTGGCACAAAGCACGTTCCAATAAGCGTTGGGAGAACATTACATACACACAGTGCTCTGCTCCCATGGGACACATTTAAATCACTGTACATCAGTCTTCATTAAGTGCAAATAAGTAAGTGTAATAAACATTCGTTCAAAGTAAACACGTTGTGATTGTAAACAATATTCATTAGTTAGCATGTCAGTGAACAATAAAAACAAAAGTACCCTCAAGCCCTGAAGCCCATTTTGTGCAGTGAACATCCCCTTTCCATTGAACAGTGCCCTTCATGTGCCTCCACACAGCGTACTGGGATGACATTACCGCTTCACTGGGTTTCTAGAATAAGAGCGATGTTCTGAATATTCATTTGTCTCTAAAATGGGTAAACGGAGAGCTGCTGGTTTAGAGAGATGCCCTAGCTCATTCACAGATAATTAAAAAGAGCTATTACCCTTCAACACATGGCTTCAATGTCAGTGCACGGACAGTGGCCGAGTCTGACACCTTATAGAAAATACAGACAACTGTCTAAGCTGCTAGAGTTACACCCTACAGAGCCAAAACACACTAACTACTTGGTCAAAACTGTCATTAAACAGGCCCCTGACTTTTTGTCCTCTTTTCAACCATAAAAATGAAATCAATCACAAGAACTAAACACGTGTGACTGCACTGGTGGCACATGTGTGTATTTAATTACAAGCATGCTCTGTCCTGAAGCAGCATATTTCTCTCGCTTAATCAGCCAAAGTTTACACTTTTCTTCCCCTATAACAATTGAAGGTGCTTTTCATGACTTAAAAATGGGCACGCCTCTTCCTACATGTCTGATCTTCTGAAACTTGATATTCCATCCTGTGCTCTCCAAGTCAAAAAGAAAACCTATCGTGCCCTCCTCCTCTGAGATACCCTTCCTGCTGATGTGATAGTCCTACTCTGTTAAAGTGTAATTCGTGTAACAACTATTAACTAAGAAACCCGGGAGAGTCGCTAACAGCTGGACGTGGCTAACAGTGATTAGCTCGGGGCAGCACAGTGAATGCATTCAAACGTCTTTTTTAACCACTAACACTGCTCAAAATAACAGCAAACCTCTGCAGCAGCATGAGAAGAGTCCCTACACAGAAAACAAAGCACCAACAACATTGTTAGTGAACCAAGAATTTATTAAAAGAGAGACTTACCTACCGGCCCCTGTACCAGCTCCTCTCATAGTAAAGTCCATTCAAGTGGATTACCAAAGTCAATCCCAAAGGAAGGAGCCCATTGGTGCTTTGTTTTCTGTGTAGGGACTCTTCTCATGCTACTGCAGAGGTTTGCTGTTGTTTTGAGCAGTATTAGTGGTTAAAAAAGAAGTTTGAATGCCTTCACCGTACTGCCCTGAACTAATCACTGTTAGCCACGTCCGGCTGCTAGCGACTCTCGCGGATTTCTCACTTAATAGTTGGTACACGAAAAAAACTGTCTTGATGGCTCTTTTGATGTAAGTGCTGAAAAAGACCATGGGATGATTTTACAGTGGAATTACACTTAAAACTTTATCTTTTTTGTTGTAACTTTTATTTGGGTGGCAGTCACTCAGTCCATAGGTGACTTGGCTGTGAACAGGAGGGTCGCTGGTTCGAGTCCCTGTGTGGACCATGAATGGAGCGTGGACTGGTCGCTGGAGAGGTGCCAGTTCATCTCCTGGGCACTGCCTATGTGCTGTTGAGCAAGGCACTGAACCCCCAACTGCTCGGGACGCTGGGCATTGGCAGCCCCCTCGCTCTAACATCTCTCCATTAGTTGCATGTATATAGGTCCTGTCTGTGCATGTTAGCTGTTAGCATTATCTTTTCATCTCCGTGAATCTTTAAATCTAGTACTGGTGTGTGTTTGTGTAGCCTGTCCTCTTTCCAGGTCTCCGTGGTGGAAAGAGGACTTTAATAACTAAAACAGCTTTTTAAGTTATTAAAGCTAACTTCTTAAACCACCTCATTGGTTCAAATGGAAGCTGAAGAAGAATCAAGAACACATTTTGTCTGTAGATATGTTTTCCCTGCACCTTATCGCCTGTGACAATGACTACTACACGGCACAAAACTAAGGCTTTATCATTTCAAATAACCAAGTGCTGTGCTGATTTGACTGAAATTGCTTTGGGGATAACGATGACCTGGACAAACGAGAACATTCACAGGCTTTATCGTTTCTATATTTTATAAGGCTAAGAGCCACAGGTCTGTTAACCCGGGTATGAAAACTCAGATTCTACCCGGGGCACGGTGTTTACATGATGTTGAGAAACGGGCGCATTACCTTAACCTGAATATAATCGTATTTTTAAACTGCATGTAAACGCAGGGATTGTGAAAATCCTGATTTTCGACAGGAATATTATTTTGCATTCTTGCACAGCGTCAAACAGTAACGAGGCCGTGTCTCGTAGTGCATTAGTCACCTGGCTCTTTACAGCAGAAAGACTTCATACATATTGATGACTAACTGGTTGGCTTCAGGGCTCGTCCCTCCTTGTGTAGCCATCATCTTCCTCCAGCCGGAGGAGGACTTGAACAAAGCAAAGAATGCAAACAGGAGTGGAGGAACAGCCTTGACTGAAAAAGGCTGCAGGAGCTAATGCACCCGCAGAACCGTTAATGATCCCTCGTTTTTCAGCTGACCTAGCCGTCTCGTGTGTCTACCTCTGCTAAGGACATACACATATTTACATAATCATGAGGCAAAAACATCCTGTAACCTAGGCAGCCATGTTGACAGTAAATTGGTAATAAACCCTGTGTGTGTATAGTGGGTTATTCAAGTGAGAATGTGCATCCATTTGACTAAGTGCACCCTGTGTCCAGTCTACAGCAATGAATATGTTTAATGGCATTATCGTCTCATCATCAAAGCCCCAACAAAGTGACATTTCAGAAAGACACAATAAATTATTCATACAGAACAAAAGCTGAAGCGGGTAATTGGGCTTGTGACTGTGCAGTGCGTTCTGCCGTTCCAGAACAAATCTAAATGCAAAACCGAAACACGGACAAGAGAGGACAGCGTGGTCCAAGGTCAGTCAGTTCACTCTCAGGACATTTACCGTCCCTGCTGGGTATCTGACACACGCACACACACACACACACACACACACACACACACACACACACACACACACACACACACACACACACACACACACACACACACACACACACACACACACACACACACACACACACACACACACACACACACACACACACACACACACACACACACACACACACACACACACACACACACACACACACACACACACACACACACACACACACACACACACACACACACACACACACACACACACTCCTCTTCCTCCTTCTCCTCACCAGTCACAGCAGCAGAGGAAGGAGCATGACGACCCTTCGGGCCCACGGAACTTGCCAGAGCTGGGCGTGTCCATGCACTCTGCGATGAACGCGTGCAGGTCTGTGACGCGCACCTGCTCCTGTGTTTGAGCCTGTAGGAAGACAACGTAACGCTCAGCACCTTTTACATACTGATGCTACTGACTGAGTTGAATTTGAACCGATGAGACAGCCACCGACAGCAGGGCTAAACATGCACAGAAACCACATGAAAGTTGTACCATAATGGTGTCGTAGGCTCCGGTGATGAGTGCGATGAAGAGGGACAGCACCATGTAGATGAAGAGGGAGATAAAGGTGTATAAGTAGACCTGACTGAAGATCCACACCAGCGTGCCGCTGCGCTCCATCTCAGCGAAGGTTACGAACATGTCGTCTCCGTTGATCAGAGAGAACAGGCACTGTGACGCCATTGACAGGGAGCGGAACTGCACACACACAACACAACACAACACAACACAACACACAGTGGTGGAATGAAGTTAAGTGAATGCAGCGTTTAAATTAGGAGATTGCACAGAGGTGAGAGGGGAACAACACTTTTAACGTGTTATTGCATTCTTGAGTCACATGAGAGGATCGATACCACTTTCATATAACTATGTTATAGATATTGTAGAAAGTTTAATAGGGTACTAATGAAATTCAGCGAACCCCTCATTAAGGCCACACTCACACTGTCCATCCGTACCGTGCCCAAGCACGTTTCACGGCTAAAGTCTAGTTCCTTTGACCAGTGTGTCACTCTTGGAAAAGGGGGGGAAATCTCAACAGGTTTTTTTTAGTTTTTTTTTACTTGGTTAATAAAGGTGATTGATTGAAAAAAACTATCTTTATTTTTCTCTTTATTTCACTCTGTTGTAGCGCCTGTCTCTTTAATACCCCCTCATGACGTCTGCTCTGATTGGTCAGTGTCTCCAAGTCGTTTGCATCTGTGCTCTCACAGTGTACGTACTGTCCGTCATTGCAGCCGGGCACTGATTGTGATGGAGTAAAGCTGCCCTTTCTAATGTTAATGAAGGCTTCGAAGCCCAAACGCACACAGGCAGATATCTTCCGGAACGACTGTGATCAGGAAATGGGGGGAAATTAACAACATATGCAACAAAGATTACAGCTTCTCGTGGGGAGCGTATCTTTGCTCTCAGGCTCCTTCATATGACACATAAGGGAAACTTTTCAAAGGGTTCCATCTTCTCAACAATCTTTTTGCCTCGGTTAAAAGTTTCCCAGGGTCAGTAAGTTGAAATCAGGATGTGAATCATGCAATTTACATCCAAACTGTCAACATTTTTTAATGTATGTGGTGAAGATTCTGACGGGATTTAATAAAAAGTGTATTTTATTTTGGTGAAAAGTGATGCTTCACACAGAAGATCTTTACAATCGGCACAGTTTGAAGATCAGTGTCACCAATTCAGTATTTGTCCAAATGTCTCCCCTTATTACGTTAATGGACAGAAACATTATGATGTCACAGCGAAGTTGACCTTTGACCTGTTGGATATGAAATGTCATCACTTCATCCTTTTATCATATCTGACATGTAAAATGCTGTCATAATTGGTGTAGAATAACAGAATAGCGGCCATGGTGTGGCAGAGGCGTAAAAAACACAGAGATTCAATGTCTTGGCCTATGGAAGTGCAGCTCTAAATTTGTAGAAATGCCACAAACAGCAATTTTTAGCATGCTTCTTTATGATGTTTAACTTTTCCAAAATTTTCTGTAGAGGCGTGAATTTGTCTAAAGATATAATCCGTAAAATTTTCATTGAGTTAATTGTCTTTTAAGTTCCTCTCTATCCCAGAGTGAGTTAAACAATGGTGATTGATCATGTGACCCACTAATGAAAGCACTTGTTGCCTTTTTGCTGAGTATTCCCATCTGTGTGTCTGTGGAGACGTTCTGTCTCTAAATGGAAATGTGCAGCAAGGTTCTTTGTTGTTGTTTACTTCAGTCAGCAGCATTTGGGCTGCCAGTGGAGCTATGAAGCGTATGCTGCGTTACCTTGTAATTGGAAAATTGGAAACTTCTAACTTCTGAGTCAGGCCTGTAGTAAATGCAGAGGTGTAATAGGAACATGTCTGGGTGTGGATTTAAGAGGGGAACATATAGGGGATGGACTGGAAGTAGAGAGTTGAACGTGTGTCAAGTTTACCAAGCAGCAAAAGATAAACTAACTAAAAAGTCAACATGCATAGTGACTGTGAACGTGACAGGATGAGGCTCTGAAAGAACAGGCTCACCTGCAGTAGTTACATCTTACTGCTAAAGAGGCCACTAGAAACAACATATCTCAATTCTTAGAGAGTAAAATGTACAACTTTAACTGTACCTTTTCAAATAAATTGTTTAATTGTCAGATTTTTTGCATATACGAACTTGTATTAGTTGCCATTTGTAAGGTTGTTTGATTGACCTCTTTCTACAAGGACACATTACGCAGAATGTTGTCATGAATTATATTTAATTAATGTCAATGTTCTTCTCTCAGTAATTATATACAGCTATTTCCGGCATTTTATAATAATTAGGCCGCTGTGGCTGACTGAATGACTCATGCTTGCTTATTCCTGCAGAGTGTGTGTACAGTACCTTGGTATGATAAGGCCCCAGCACAATCCATCCACAGAAGCAATATCCCATATAAATGGCAGCTGCACAGCAGCAGAAGCGAATAACATTTGGAAACGCAGCTCTTAGAGTCACAATCAAGATCTGAGAGAAAAAGAGAGAGGGAGGGAAAGACCAAAATATATTTACCTTTCAAACATGAGCTTTATTTGTGTGTGTGTGTGTGCGTGTGTGTGTGTGTGTGTGTGTGTGTGTTTGTGTGCGTGGTTGTGTGTGTGTGTGTGTGTCTTCCACATACATTGTATTTCTGGAAGAAGCTGAGGTAGCGGATGACTCCCACCCACACCAGCAGAGTGGAGGTCCCCAGCAGGATCCCGCACATGTCATATGATGACAAATTCTGCATCACAGATTAGTGACGTCATTAATGACCAGAGAGTGAGCACATTACTGCAAAGCTGAAAAACTTCCTCACACGTGTATTTTACCTTGGATTCAATCCCAATTTTAATGAAGCTGCCGATGATGGTGAACATGTCGCTGATGATGAGCAGAATGTACCAGCCGTTGATGAACTCCATCCTGTCTCCCCAGCTCACACTGCGGCCAAGTGTGTGTTTGAAAAACTGCACGTACTCCTGGTTAGGGAGAGGGGAGGTGATGAAGAAGATGAGAGGCTGTGTCTCGTTTTGTATAAATGTGATGGACACAAACTAGGCACTAAATGTTTTTATCTTGTGTGTAAAAAAATGGCAGCCTCATAATGAGGAGCTGTGGTTGTACAGGGGGGTTATGAGCAAACACAGTGAATACATTTTATTGTTTTATTTGATAAAAGACTCGGGTTATCAAGAAGGCCTTGCTAGCATCAGGGGGGTTCTGTGTGTTGATGGCAGCACTGTCTTATTATAGCTGCATACTGTACATAGAATTAAAGTCACAGTCGCCAACATTTGTTTGATCATATTCACTGAAGCCGACACTCTGCTCTGATAGAACAACATAAATCATCGGGTTTTAGAACAAATAAACGCGCCTCTACGTGCACCTACAGCCTGTTGTTTGTTTTGCAAAAATCCACAGCGCCCGTATCATCCTGTCCACTCAGCACAGTTCACAGTTTGTGCACACGCCAAAGATCCTCCCTCAATGCTCATGCATGTGACAATATCACAGGCACACGCTAAATGACGTTAGCAGTTAGCACTATCTATGAGTATGTTAGCCAGCCTTCCTCTGTGTAGCGTGTACTCCATGCTGTTTATTGATGAGAGAAGACACGCCCACGTTCAAAGGAATCTGGTGCACACGCACTGACGATGCTTAATGGGAGGGAGCGGAGGAGCTCGGTGGTAGAGGGGGAGGGGCGTGAGAGTTGTAAACATTCAACATTTGACTGAGTCAACTCCATCTGCCAGACTTGCCGACTGCAGCTCTAATTATTAGTGTTACAAATTGTTGATGCGTCACTGACTGTTGTGTGCCATGGTCTTTTGCCCTGTTAAAGACAGTTATTAGTGGGTTATTAATTATTGTATTAAAACTTACAACAGTTATTAAGAATGGTATGCTAAGAGGAGTCGCCTCTAACAGCTTAGCCTGACCATGACTGTGACTGTGACCGCAGCGCTCTTCACAGGGAACAAATTTATACATTTTGCTGCCTATTAATGAGTTACAGCAATTTTTTCAGCTATGCACTGTTGTGGCAGTATACGGTCTAGCACTACATTCTTCCCTCTGGTCACCCCCCCCCCCACACACACACACACACACACACAACCCAACAGTGGCTCTACGCCCCCACAGTATGAGAAGCACTGTTCTTCTCTGGTGTTATTCTATGTTTTCTTTGTCAATAAATCCCATTACACTACAGGTTCTGTAGCCAAAGTCTGATATATATTGTTCCTCCGAGCATAGTTTCATTGAAACTGAACTATAAAATACAACAATGAGCCCCACTGTGGCACAGGGTGACATGTTCCCTCATGACTGAATTGCTAGATCACAGCCTCGTCGGCTTATTGTAATGAAATCCAATCATCCTGTGTATATCCAGCCCATTCAAATGGCAGCCCGTGAGTCACATCGGGCCCAGAAGCAATTTCAGAGTGGCCCAGCAGAATCAGATTATTATTTATATCATAATAAAAGCTGTCTTTTATCATTTATAAGAGATTATCAGTGTGTATTCTTGCCAGATACGCTCACGGTTCGGAGAAAATGTCTCTGCTGAACATGAGCTGGTCAGGAAGCACAGTGTATTCTGTCTGTCTGTCTGTCTGTCGGACAGTGCAAGGTTAACATAGGCTCTGAAGGGACGCTGGAAGCGTGCAGCCTCCACTTCCTGTCTGGGTCTGCCCAACCACTCGATTTCTGAGAAATAATATAGTATCACACATATTTGTCAGTTGTGTCTTAGCGAGACAAACAAGCAGACACACGGGTTGTAAATAGGCTGAAGGCCCATCTACGGTAGATTTTGTGGTTTTTAAATCTGTCCCAATTTCATTTGTAAATTCATAGCCCTGCTGTAATAGCTTTCTTTTTACAGCATTGAAAAATGTCGCACTCACACTGTCCATCCGTACCGTGCTGTTTAGACGTTCCACGGCTAAAGTCTAGTTCGTTTGACCAGTGTGAGTGCAGCCGTACCGCCTAGCTGCGGCACGCTTGCTTCCGTTTGGGAGAGGTGGGCTTTTGTAAAGCACGTTTGCACATGTACGAGCACGAGCGTGCGCACGTGTACGAGCACGAGGGCTACTGCGGTTCTGACGTCATTTTATGTGCACCTGTGGGGACGTAGAAAAAAGAAGGAGGGACCATGCGCGGACATTTAAAACAATGGCGGCGAAAGGTTCACGTTGGTGTGATGCGGAGGTGGAGTGTTTACTGCAGATTTGGTCGATGAAAAGATTCAAAAACAGTCGACAAGACGCACAAAAACTCAGAGGTCTATGGAAAGATTTGTAAACAAAGCGACGCATCGCGATGACGTCATCAATGCGTGTGACGTGTTACGGCGTGATGACGTATAGGCAGCAAGAAGCATTCTCCGAGGCCCAGGTAGTGTGAGTACAAACGGGCCTGGAGGGGGGGACAAGTACCCTAAAGCACGGGGCACGGTGTGAGTGCGCCCTAAAAGTCTAAAAAGGTGTGCTCAAAAGATGCATCCTCCTATTTTCCAGTTAAAAGTACCCCGTGGACTTTCTGAACACTCATAACAAAGTGGATCAATAGTTTTATGAAGGGGTCTCCATATAGTTTGCCAATAGTTTCACATTATCACCATGAAAACCAACAAACGCAGCAATGTGCCAGCAAAGGTAGGGAAGAGGAAGACTGTGCTACCAAGTAAACATGGATGTAAACAGGATACGATAATACTGTTTCTGGTGGACAATGCTGGTGACATAAATGATTATTTCACATTTTTGTATTTTAAAGGAGTTCATAACCTATGCACACCTGAGGGGACGACAGGAAAAAATGGATGATTTTATATTCAATAGCTCTGACCTAACCCCTGAGCCACCGGCGCCCCCCTTAAACAACTTCACAGGTGCATACCACCTACTGCATCAGAGGTTGTAGATACCTGTGGTAGCTACTGATGAAATGAGAGCATTTCGGCTTTGTATAATCGGATGATAATTTATCCGCTACATATTGTGCATCTCTATTAAAAATGTTCAAAAAAAATTTCATTTATGAAAAAGGATTTAAATTTTTTTTTTTTTTCCAAGAAACTCCACAGTGCAGCTTTACTTTGTGTGTATTTAAATCAACAGCATCTGCTGTGCTGTCTGAGTGAATTTAGAAGAGAGAACAGCAGTGTGTGCAAGATCTAAAGGTTACTGTCACTAAGTAAAGCAGCATTTTCACAACACAGACACATATGTTTGTTGTGCTTTCTTACATGTTGCAGGATTATGCCTCTGAGGATGGAGCGCCCACACAGCAGCAGGGACAGCAGGCAGACGATCGCCACCAGCACGTCGAAAAACTCCCGAGCATAACTCTCGGCTGACAGGAAAGGAGCCCAATGAGAAAAGAGACGGATGAGTGAATATCTGCACCAATTGTGTCCACTGCAGCTCATCCACCACCACTTAACTCACCGTGTCCAGACACGTTGGGGTCTCTACACTCCTTTATGGAGGCGTGGTTCTGCAGACTGATCCTAACTTTGCCGCTATGCGCCCTGTTATCCATGACGATCTGATAGCAACAAGAACCAGAGTAAATACACGATCACTGGCCGTGAAAAGGTGCATTCAGCCATCAGTTTATCTACTCTTATCTTGGTGGTGTGCTCATTTAAACAGAAAACAGGCAGTTGTGATTCATCAGAGCAGATTTCTATCTGCACTGTGTTGTGATGCAGGGTGGAGGTTGGAAAAGAAATGATAAAAGAGAGGGCTCACCGTGATAGCAAAGGTGTAGCAGTCAGGGATCTCATTGTTTATAATGGTCTGAATGTTGATGGCCTTCAGCCGGAAGTCAACTGTTACATTGATCAGCCTGGACACAAAGTGTGACAGAGTGAGTTCAATGTGAACAGTTAACACCAAAGGACAATCACAGTAGTTTGACTTTATTTCTAATGTTAAAAACACAAACATCCTCTGACTTGTAGAACTTGAGAGTGAAATTCTTGTAGTCACTGTTTCCTGGAGCAGAGCTGTGAGTCAGTGGATTCAGTCCGATGCAATCTGGAAAAGAATCGGAAAATAACATTAGAGGAACTAAAAAACATCTTTTTTCCACATCACATGACACGCGGGCCACACTTTTACACTTCCTCATCACATTCAAATGCAGAATCCTCCCTCTGGGACATTTTTATTTGTCTTAATTTAGCCACAAGATGTTTCATGCTTTGCCAAAGGTTGTCTGCCAAATCAGCAGGTGTATGCAAATAAGTCTGTTCCCATGGCATTGCTATTACAGTATATGGAAAATAAAGCTTTTATTTTTTTGGTGATAGGAACTATTTCCAGCCTTTGAAAGTAGGGCACGGTTGCAGGGCTGCTCTTGACATATGTGGAGCAGCAACACAATGACTCACTGACTGTCATTTCCTTTAGGGCCAAGAGAATACTGGCAGTGAGTAGAGAACAAGGCTGCCGGTTACGTCCAACGCTCGGGGACAATTTTAATGAACACCAAGGAGAGAAAGTCCTACCGGTGACAACATGGGGATCAATGTAAAAGGTGTCGTTGACAGGGTCGATGGTGCCGTTCCTGTAGTACCTCTGGCAGAGGGAGAGCGCGCTGCCGTTTACACCGCCGTCCAACACGTATGCGTACCGCCCCAGTGAGATCTGAGGTAGAGCCATGTACTGAAGAGGGAAGCAGAGAGTCTGAACTGAGGCAAATGAACAAAAACACAGAACAGCACATTTAAATAGTGCTCGTGTTCCTTTCAAGGTGAAAAAACTCTGAAAGAAATGCAAACCATGTGAAACTGGAACTCCCCTCTGAATCAAATGCTGGTGCAACTCTTTCAGGTCAACCTAATGTTTTCTCCCTCATCTCTAGTGGCATCTAGTCCGGCTTACAGGCTGCAGGTATAGAGCATGATGCCTTGCATGTGATGTTGGTTGTTGCTTCACAATCTACCCACCATAAGGTTGGAAACACCTGGCCCCGTGGGCTTCACGTGAATGCAGGCTGCCCTACGCCCCATGGGACATGGTACGTGAAGAAAACAACACATGCAAGATGATGCTTGTGTACTACTATGAGAAAATGGCCAAGGCCAGGTTTAAATGTAGCAACAGGAGCGTTCTTATGTTCCCTGGGTCCTATGTTCCCCACTTTGTTTGTGACCGGAGAACATAGGACCCTTTTCTGATAAAAAGGGTCCTATGTTCCCTGGTCTGTTAGTTTTTCCATAATCAGTGCTGAATTCCACAGCAAATAGGCCTATGTAGACCCTAACACTACCCCCTAACCCTGACACTAGTCCTGACCCTAACCGTAACCTCTAACCCTAACAAAATGCTGAATTAAAGCAGCGGAGACACAGCTTATGCGACCGGGGATAGTTCCTCGCTCCACCAGGGTAACATACTACATCATAAATGTGTGTGGATAAATGTGTCCAATATTTTGGTTTGTACCCAAAACTGACGACATTCTCATCAGTCTCTCAGCTGTGTTTTGTGTTTAGTGCTATTTAGTGAATGTTAGCATGAAAATACTATCCCTGCTAAACATCCGCATGTTAGCATTGCCTTTTAGCGCATGTTTTTATGCTACCATTTAGCTTGGGCACTGCTGTGTTTAAGTTCAGCCACAGAGCTGCTAGTGTAGCTGCTGACTATATTATTTTAACGTTTATATGGGCGAGAGAGGCTTGGTCTCTTTTTAAACATTTTTTTAGTGAGTTTCAGTCAGGCAAGTTTGCATTTATAAACTGTTCAGAGTGATGTTTGGGGTTAGGATTAAATGCATTTATGCTGGAAATGAAATGTCAAAACCTGAACAAATAAACTCAGCTCGATACTACTAGACTAGAGGTAAGGGAGAAAAAGTTTTCTGTAGTTTGGGTGGATCCGCCCTTTCAGGTAGTACATTGAAATGACCCCCTGTAGTTATTATGAAGCTACCTGTTCTATGGCGAAGTGGATGCAGCCGTACAGTTCCTTCTGTGTGTGGACGGCATGAGGAGCGTCGCCCCGGTAACCCATCAGGAAAAGGTGTTTGAATGCATCGGTGTTCTCCTCTTTAAACGTCACCACCATCTGGTTGCTCAGTCCAAACAGCACCAGCTGAGGGGCAGAGACAGGGACACAACAAATGAGCTTCAACCATCAGGGCAACTGTAGAAGAGTAATTATGGCTCAGCTGGCATGGAATTAAATAAACTCTAACTGGACAGCAGCGTCCAACATGTTCTGATGTAATCACACCACAGCGCAAAGCCGGGCCCACCTGCACAGTCACAATGACGATTTTGAGCAGCTGCAGGCCCAGTTTGAAAGGCTTGCGTCCCTTGGCGTGGTATTTGTCACAAGGGCTCATAAAGAAGTACTTGAGCTTCCTCCTCAGGGCCTCCTCCTCCTCCTCTTCCTCATGCTTCTGAGGCTCAGAGCCCACCAGAGTAGTGGGACGAGGGTTCCCACCCCCAAGGAGGGACTCATAGCTGGCCATGGAGGAGAGGAGTCGGTCCTTCTCTGGGAAATGCAAAAGAAACAGACAGGTTTCAGACAGGGGATTAAGCTTCAACGTGACCAGCAACGCTCAGGAAATAAACTCACATCATTTAAGTGACTTATTACTTAAATCTTACCACTGTAATTAAAAATGCACCTTTCTCTCTTCATCTTGCACCTTAAAATCCACATAGTATATTGTAATATATTATTTTTATATTATATTTTGTATTTCTGATTGTATTGTACCACTGCTACGATGACCTAATTTCCCCTCGGGGATAAAAAAAGTTATCTATCTATCTATCTATCTATCTATCTATCTATCTATCTAACTATCTAACTATCTAACTATGACCAGCATGAATAAAATGTTTACTCAAGAGATCTAGTGTAGAACTAACTTTCATGAAGTTGGGACAAAAACAGTCACAACTGCAGCAGCGGACTTTTATTTTGATAATCGATGAATCAGTTCAGTAATTTCTCAAGCAAAAAATGTCATGGCATTTGCTTTTCTTGTCTTATATTATAGTAAGTTATATATCTTGAGTCTTTGGATCATTGTATGAACTCACACATCAGGAAGGTCGATTAATTCAATGATAATCGATCATGTTTCAATGGAATCGTATCATGATGAAATCATAAATCCAAATATGGTGATGTACAATTACGCTGTGTAAATTGATAATAACAAGCACATAGTCACTCAAATCTCTATGCTGTGAAATATTTTAAGGGAATATAATTTAAAGATTACAGTTTGGATTTTACATCACATTATTTGTTTACATGCATGTAAACATAGCCAGTGTGCAGGTGGAGAAAACATTTATTTTTCTCTCTTTAATTCCACTTGAAACTTTCATTTTGCACTAAAGTTCTCAATAAAAAGAGAAAATTCCTTCTTTTTTCATGTGTCAGGTATTTAATTCAAACAGCAGTATAAAATAGCCTTTACTATGTGGTAGAATATATATACGGCTGTATGGTATTGTTGGGATGTGAGAAGATTGTGTCCATATTGATCCTCCGCAGTGACAAACATCTTTCACTGTTCTGATATTTCACAGACCTAACAATAAATCTGGGAAACAATCAGCCTCTACACCCAGTCTTTCAAATGTTAGCTTTCAATCCCAATCTGACCCTGGGGATGTCATCACCCGGGTGACGTCATCAGGGTTATTTCTCCACCCACCCCTCCACAGCCTCAGAATACAGTATAAAGCAGGCTGGGAAGACCCTTGAAGCTTTGACTCACCTGTCTATAAATCATGTAGATAAATCAAAGCCATGAGTGTGAGGATGTTGCTTTAAGAAGGCCCTGCTAGGTAAGTAAATGGGATGCAGCAGGATCATCTCTTTAAAGTTTGCTATAAAGAATCTGCAGCATCCTAAAAGTATGTGGAGGCACCCTGAAGCAGAGAGACACTGAGTGACGCCATGACGCCAGACCCAAACAGGATGGGTCCACAGATGAACAGTGGAAGGCTCAAACCTGTGGCGCTGTCGT
This sequence comes from Echiichthys vipera, assembly GCF_963691815.1. NCBI lineage: Eukaryota > Metazoa > Chordata > Actinopteri > Perciformes > Trachinidae > Echiichthys > Echiichthys vipera. Next base: position 24,241,009 of record NC_139842.1, read on the forward strand.
GGATGCAGGTGTAGCTGGAGGACGCCATGGTGACGGTGGCGATCACACGGGGATGATGGACGCGGACTTCAGCAGCGCAGACGTCGGGGAGCGAGTCACTTCATTTGATCTAACGGTGTCGGAGCGCATCTCGCACAGAGGATGCTCGGTGTCGCAGTATATGGAGGACTCGCAAGTAAACAGAACGCAGCTTCCTGCCAGCCACGTGACCCAACCACGTGACTAACACGGTGCGTTGCCATGGTTGCGGCTCAGAAACAAGAGCGGTCAGTGAGGAGCTCTTCAGTCATCCGGTCAGATACCATGTCCTCATGAGTTTAATAGTTAGTGTGGTAATGACTCACACTCACGTGCCACTTAAAGATATAATCTGTGAGATTATTCTGTCCCAGCGTGAGTTAACAATGGTGATTGATCAAGTGACCCACTGATGAAAGCTTGTGTCGCCTCTGCTGAGTGTTATTAGTATGTCTGGGGAGACATTCCTTCTCTAAATGTAAATCCAGTGCCATGTAGTTGGGGTCATCTCTATGATCCCTGCTTGCATAAGCCTCTGCCTCCACGGATTAAATAACCCAGGTGTCTCAAACTGATGCAGGAAACGGCTGCCGTGGCTGTTGTAAAGGTGATTCAGTTGGTTGAATAAGTCTAGTCAGGTGTGTTCATGCTTGGGTGGAATAAAAACCTGCAGCCACAGCGGCCCTTTCCTGAATCAGTTTTGAGACACCTGGGTTAGAGGTTACGGTTAGGGTCAGGGTCAGTGGGTAGTGTTAGGGGCTACATAGGCCTGTTTGCTGTGGAATTTGGTACTGAAAAAATAACAGCCCGAGGAACATAGGTACGCTCCTGTGGTTACATTTAAATACGGCCTTGGCCATTTTCTCATACTAGTTCACAAGCATCAAAGCTTGCATGTGTTGTTTTCTTCATCTACTATGTCACATGGGGTGTAGGGCAGCGTGTATGCTGTTCCCCGGTCACATACAAAGCGGGCAACATAGGTACGCTCCATGTTAGGGACACTGCTGACAAAGGTTGGTCTGCTGGTGTTTCTTTTATTGTAATCGGGAACTTCCAACTTCTGAGGCAGGCTTGTAGTAAGGGCAGAAGAGTTATAGTAACATATGTATGTGTGTGTGGGTGGGTGTGTGTGTGTGTGTGTGTGTCTGTGTGTGTGTATTTAAAAGGGTAACAGGGAAGGACCAGAAGTTGATAGGTAAATGTGTTTCAATAGAGTTTACAAAAGAGCAAAAAAACAAAAAAAATCAAGACTTTTTCAAAAATGTAAACATAAACATTCCAAAACAGTCCTGGTTAATTTCCTGCAATGTTTGCAACTCGAAAAGGTCTATACTAACCGCATATGTGACAAGATGGAGGGCTCTGAAAGAACAGTCGCCTGCAGTTTCATCTCCAAAGAGGGACTTTCTGGCACAGCATTAAAATAGTTTGAATCCCACTTGAAGGACTAATTACACATCTGAGCGGGCAACAATTACATGTGGTGTTCCCCAAGGCTCCATTCTGGGGCCTTTTCTGTTTAATATCTACATGCTTCCACTGGCTCAGATCATGAAAATCAGCAACATATGTTACCACAGCTATGCAGATGACACACAAATCTACATAACTATATCACCAGATTGCTATAGTCCAATACAAGCACTGAGCAGATGCATCAAGCAAATCAATGGATGGAGCAGAATTTTCTCCAATTAAACAAAGAAAAAAATGAAATTATTGTTTTGAATCAGGAATAAACATGGGACAGGTCTGCTCTGTGTCCCCAGAGTCAGGACTAAACATGGGACAGGTCTGCTCTGTGTCCCCAGAGTCAGGACTAAACATGGGACAGGTCTGCTCTGTGTCCCCTGAATCAGGACTAAACATGGGACAGGTCTGCTCTGTGTTCCCTGAATCAGGACTAAACATGGGACAGGTCTGCTCTGTGTCCCCAGAGTTAGGACTAAACATGGGACAGGTCTGCTCTGTGTCCCCAGAGTCAGGACTAAACATGGGACAGGTCTGCTCTGTGTCCTCAAAGTCAGGACTAAACATGGGACAGGTCTGCTCTGTGTCCCCAGAGTCAGGACTAAATATGGGACAGGTCTGCTCTGTGTCCCCAGAGTCAGGACTAAACATGGAACAGGTCTGCTCTGTGTCCCCAGAGTCAGGACTAAACATGGGACAGGTCTGCTCTGTGTCCCCAGAGACAGGACTAAACATGGAACAGGTCTTGTCTGTGTCCCCAGAGTCAGGACTAAACATGGGACAGGTCTGCTTCATGTCCCCAGAGTCAGGACTAAACATGGGACAGGTCTGCTCTGTGTCCTCAGAGTCAGGACTAAACATGGGACAGGTCTGCTTCATGTCCCCAGAGTCAGGACTAAACATGGGACAGGTCTGCTCTGTGTCCCCAGAGTCAGGACTAAACATGGGACAGGTCTGCTCTGTGTCCTCAGAGTCAGGACTAAACATGGGACAGGTCTGCTCTGTGTCCCCAGAGTCAGGACTAAACATGGGACAGATCTGCTCTGTGTCCCCAGAGTCAGGACTAAACATGGGACAGGTCTGCTCTGTGTCCCCAGAGTCAGGACTAAACATGGGAAGGTCTGAACATGGGGGAGGCAGCATTCAGTTTTTATGCTCCAGAAAACTGCAGTTCTGCTGCATCTCTTAGTTCTTTTAAATGAAGACTGAAGACTTTTCTATTTTCAGTAAACTGCACTGTAACTTTTGTAACTGTAACCATCTTTTATGTTTTATTTTTTTTGTTTTACATTTATTTTGTGTTATTTTAATATTTTATTTTCCAATGCTTTTAAGTTTTTATGTAAAACACTTTGAATTACCTTGTTGTTGAATTGTGCTATACAAATGAACTTGCCTTTCCTTGAAACAAGCTATCTCAAATCTTACAGATTATGACTTTAAAATGTATCTTTTATTAGTTTGATTCAAGCTTAACAGACAAATTAACAGTGTTACTGATAATAAGCACAAGATGGCCTTATGAGCAGGGCTGTAGCAGGATTGTAGATAAACTGGGGTCACGAGCCCCCCACCCCACCCCATCTAAAGGAACAGTTCAACATTTTTGGGAAATATGCTTATTGTCAATGTTGTAGATTGACACCACTGGTGTTTGTTAAAGATCCTGCCGCCAACAGCCAGTCAGCACATTACCCCCCGTAAAATCATGTGTTGTTTTTACAGTTTTGGTATAGATAAACAACATTTTAATAAGTTAGCTTCATAGGAAGATATTACCTTTGGAGAGAGCCAGGCTAGCTATTTCCCCATTCCCAGTCATTGTGCTAAGCTACGCTAACTGACTGCAGCTTCATAACAAAATACAAACTTCAATTACTGTACAGACTTGAGTGGGATCACCCTTCACATCTAACATGCCCCACATTTTAAGAAAATACAAATAAGCATATGTCCCAGAATGTAAAGCTAATTCTGAAACAGTATTATTTCTGGACAGTATAGAGACAGAAGTGAGAAGAGTGAGAGTAAGTCATACAACAAAGATGCCCCAGCTGGAACACAATTCGTAATTTCCATGCTTTTTTTTTTTTATATATAATTATCATTTTCCTTTTTTCAAATTTTATTCATGGAGTAGACTGTTGAGGGTGGCTTGGTGTGGTGGTTAGCACTGTCACCTCGAAGCAAGAGGGTTTCAGGTTTGAATCCTGGCTGGGAATGTGTGGAGTTTGCAAGTTCTCCCCTTGTCTGCGTGGGTTTTCTCCGGGTTCCTCCCACAGTCCAAAGACATTCAGGTGTTAGGTTCATTGATGACTCTAAATTGCCCTGTGATAGACGGGTGCCCTGTCCAGGGTGTGCCCAGCCTCACGCCCGATGTTGGCTGGGATTGACTCAAGCCCCCCAGCAACCCCGATAGGGACAAGCGGTTAAAGGTGGATGGTAAAGTATTCAAATTATTCAAAATTCTGAGTCTAAAGATATTAGATTCAACTCATTAACACCATGTGTGTGGTTGATTTTTAATTTTCTTACTTACTTACCCAAAGACACAGACACACACACACACAGAATAAAACAAACAAAATAAAGAGAGTGAGGATATGACCTCAGTGTCCTCAATGCTAGCTACAGCCCTGGTCTATTTACAGATGAAACATGCAGCTGTTGAACTGGAAAGAAACTGCGAAAAAAAACAAACTCTGAGAAATAATCTCAAGCATGGAGCGCTGTCTGTTGACTGAAATTTTTAGTGGCAGGCGTTGACACACATTTTAACTACCACTATAGGACCCGGAGATGCTCTTATCAGTTGACAACCATTGTTCAGTTTCACTTTCAAGCTATGAGGCAATTCCTGCACATTCCAATTACTTACATTATCAAAAAACATGTTGATTATTTTTCTGATCCATTGTTTAGTTAGTCTGGCTCGGATGTTGGCTGTTAGCATAAAGCCTGCCTGACATCGGCTGCCAGTTTCAGACAGCATTCTCCTCTCCTGCTATCACTTCTGCAAGGGCACTGTCGCTGCATCCGGGGATTAGCACACCCAAGACGATTGTTATGGGATTAAAGAAATACAAACAGGCCACAATGTTTTTTTCCTCCTATAACAGAATGGTGAAAGACTTTTCTCCAGCACTGAGCTGACAGGTCTGGCTATGTGACACTACCATTTAGTGTAAAAATAGTCTAAAAAGGGCCATCGCTATTTCCCAGAGCCCAAGGTGAAATTATTTAAAGGTAGCCGATTAAAATTAAAAATATGTTGACCTGTTGGACTTCAAAATCAGAGCATTGCCAAGGAAAACACTCAAATGATGTGGCGAAAGTATCTTTCTCTTTTAGGAATGATCTGTGACATGAAACTACAAATTAAGAGATCTTAAGTAAACTCAATTGTGTCACCTCATGAGGTGTAACAGGAGTGAGATGACTCAGAAAGAACAGAGAACTGAACCAACTAGCTGCATGTTTCTGCTCTACACGTGGCTCAGTATGATGCATTCATCCATTCTCATAAGTGACTGCAAGGAAATACAGTCAGAACAAACACCAGCCTGGACCTGGATGATTTCATTTTATCCTGTATTGATTAACATAACCAGTCTGTCTTATCTGCCATCCAAAGCCTTGTCCCTGGCTATGACGGACTCATTAAACTTTATCATCAGCGTGGTGCCTTTGTGCCAGTGGGCAGTGACCTTGGCAGGGAAGCCGCTGTGTGTGAGGATGGCCTCCACGATGCCTGCAGTGAAGGCGGCGCAGTTCAAGCTGCTGTTCTCCTTGGGCACAGAGATGTACGCGTTGATGAGTGGCTCCTTTTCTATGATGTAGTAAGTCTTGTCATCGTCGTTGGCCTGCTCCAGCTTGTCAGCCTCCTTCCCGAACAAAGACTTCCAGACGTTAACCTAAAGGAAGGAAACTGTTTGAGTTAAAAAGTCACTCCACTCTTAAACCTTCAGCTGCTTTTTACATGTGCTTACCTTGATGAAGAGCAGCATATTCAGGACTTTGGTCTCCCTCTTTCCGTTCTTCTCTCTCAGCACCAGCACGTCCAGCATGCTGGCTCCCACGCTCTGGCCCATGTCTGCCAGTCGCGTCTGTAGCTCCGACACAGAGTACACGCGGCTCTGACAGTACTGGACCATCTCTGAGAACAGGAGGGCAAAAGCACTCACACTGACCTCGGTCTTGGGGCGGGTTAGGGGTCGCTCCAAGATGTTGGATTTCCCTCGAGTGAAGCGTGTGTCCATGTTCTGATGAGAGTCCACAGCACAGGTTAGTATGTACTGACACACAGAATATGCAGATCATTGATAACTCTAAACATTATCTCTGAAACCTATTTCTGCACAATTCATGTAATGACCAGAGGCAGTGACTCAACCTAGGGTCCAGATATCGTGATGCTACCATTTATTAAAGGTTGAATGTGGAGAATGAGCAACACCGCCATCTAATGTCTCAAGATCCTAGTCGCAAAAAAAACAACAACTATTCTAGCAGTCGGGTTGCCAGTTCATGCCAAGTTTGTCAAGTGAGGAGACAGGAGACCGGCGTCTGTTTGAGCCTGTTTGAACCCATCCCCTCCAGCAAATCACACCATAAAAACAAGGATTAGAGGACTTTGACTGACAGTTAGCGTTAGCCGTTAGCATTAGCTGTTCCAGCTAAGTAAAGATGAAAGTGATGTAAGCGATCAAGGAGAAACGCCATTTGGCTGTGTGTTGGAATGGCGTTTCTCTCCTTTCTCTCAGTCCATGGAGTGAATGCTCGGCCTATATTGACTCTGGTTTTTGCCCGTCTCCGCTCACTCAGCTGCTGGGACAAATAATGCCCCCTTCACTGAGGGCGCCCTCCCACTGTCCGTCTGTACCATGCCCCGTGCTTTAGGGTACTTGTCCCCCCCTCCAGGCCCGTTTGTACTCACACTACCTGGGCCTCGGCGAATGCTTCTTGCTGCCTATACGTCATCACGCCGTAACACGTCACACGCATTGATGACGTCATCGTGATGTGTTGCTTTGTTTACAAATCTTTCCATAGACCTCGGAGTTTTGTGCGTCTTGTCCGACTGTTTTTGAATATTTTCATCTGACCAAATCTGCAGTAAACACTCCACCTCCGCATCACACCAACGTGAACCTTTCACCGCCATTGTTTTAAATGTCCGCGCATGGTCTCTCCGTCTTTTTTCTATGTCCCAACAGGCGCACATAAAACGTCCTCAGAACAGCGGTAGGCCTGGTGCTCGTACACGTGCGCACGCTCGTGCTCGTACATGTGCAAACGTGCTTTACAAAAGCCCACCTCTCCCAAACGGGCCGTGGACGGCAACTGTACCGATCCTAGGCGCGGTACGGTTGCACTCACACTGGTCAAAGAAACTAGACTTTAGCCTTTTAACGTGCTTGGACACGGTACGGATGGACAGTGTGAGTGCGCCCTGAGGCTCCGAAGCAGCTGCAGGATTGGAAAACTCCATTTCACCCAGTGCCAGCCTACGGTAGCTGCACCCAACAACAGACGACCCTGGCAACCAGCAACGCCCAACGCTATTGGCTGCTACCATGGAAACAGAACGGGACAAAAAGTCGTTGTCAAACCCGTCAAGAAAATATTAAGTTAGACTAAATATATTTTCATTATGTTCCCCTCAAAACACCATGTGGGTGTATTCTTTTTTTATTTTATTTTTTAAATATAGATTTTAATAAAGATTCTACATATTCAACCTTTGACTTAATGTATCCAACTCGATAGCCCAGAGCCCAAGATGGCATTATCACGGTGATTATGATATTGCTCATTTTGTGAAACCAGCAGGTCAAAAACAAAAACATACAGTAACATAAAACAGCAACTCTGCACATTTGAGGAGGTGAAGACAGATATCGCTGGGTGAATTATTCCTCTCTTTGCAAGGTTATTGTCAAATGATCATTTCCTGTTAATCGAGAACTCACTAATTTACCAGATAATACATTACTTCACTTTCACACAGCACATTCTGTATGGGGACTAACAGGAGAAACTATTCCCTGTACATCTCACCCCGGGATTACACACACATATAAAGACAATAACACATAAATAAGCTTCTCCAACACCCAGGGGCTGCTGAACCACCGCTGTGCTTTAAGATGATGCCCGGTGTGAACCTGAACACAACAAACAGCTGACCACCACTAGCTGTTAGCTCCCTAGCCAAGACGCTAGCTAGCAGCGCACTTCCTGTTCAGATAACTGTGTGCCAGCCCGAGCAGCTGAGGAAACACACGCGTGTGACAGACACACGTACACGGCACGTAACTTGTGATCAAGTACATTTATTTCTTTGAGATAAACGAACCTTGTTGAAGAATAGACGGGCGGCTGTCTGGTGTTTCTCCCTCTTCCTCCTTCTGTACGCTCTGGTCAAACAGCACATAAACCCCACAGCGCCACCTACCGCCCCGGAGCGTCAGCGCGCAGAAGTACATCAGCAGTGTTTCTAAGGTAGCTGACAGAAAAGCTTTACCTGTCTACGGCTGTGTCCCATGTTTGCCCTCCAATATGGACATTATGGAGAACAAATAAAAACTGGATCCTGTGCAGTTTGCATAGTACTGCACATTATTCAGTTTGTTATGAGTTTGTTGTGTATTTGATAGTTTGTCCATCGATCAAGAGAAGAACATAACTGTGAATGAGCCAGAGTTACTGGGTCACTTTATCTTTTTTTTTTAATCTGGCAAAATGTCAAATGGTCACCCTAAAATTGAATAAAGAAAGATAGATATTATCTGATCTCATCTCAACTTCAACCGCTTATCCGGGTCGCGTTGGACCCCAAACTTCCCTTTCCCGGGCCACATTAACCAGCTCTAACTGGGGGATCCCGAGGCGTTCCCAGGCCAGTGTGGAGATCTAATCTCTCCACCTGGTCCTGGGTCTTCCCCGAGGCCTCCTCCCAGCTGGACGTGCCTGGAACACCTCCCCAGGGAGGCGCCCGGGTTCATCCTTACCAGATGATCCTGAACCACCTCAACTGGCTCCTTTCAACGCAAAGGAGCAGCGGCTCTACTCCGAGTTCCTCACGGATGCTGAACTTCTCCCCCCCTCTCTAAGGGAGACTCCAGACCCCCTCCTGAGGAAACACATTTTTGCCGCTTGTACCCTCGACCTCGTTCTTTCGGTCATGACCCAGCTTTATATTTCTTTTGTTGTTAAATATGTTGTTTATTTAGCTGGAGTTTGAAACAAAAACAATTTCCCCTGGTAATATTAAGGTGTTTCTGATTCTGATTCTGAAACTGATGTACCTGATTTTTAATTAATAAAGACAACACGGTCATTTTTCCAAAAACACTTAGGTTGAAATTGTTTTTCTATGAACTGGTAGCAATGTTGGGGAAACCAAAGAGTGGAGTACCAAAACTGTGAGAGTTAGCACTTTCAGAAAGTGTCTCCTATTGGCAGTAAACCTGAGAGCACGACACACTTCATCATCTTTTGAATGCATCATACTGATGTGTTTGCTCAATGAGCGTCACTTGTGTTTCCTGTCTACAGTCTGTCCAAATTCTTACTTAACATTCTGTTTCCCTTTGAATCAATCTGACTAACCTGAGACTTGATAACCTCAGATAACATGCTGACATCAGAGCGCCCTTCCTTCTACGTTGTTTCCAAAAGAACCACATCTACAGTCTACTTTCTTATCTGATATTGTGACTTGTCATGGCAGGAAAGACACAGGTGAAACTTAATATAAACTTAATTTGATATTGAACACTGGAAAGGGTCTGGAAAAACATCTACTCTTTTCCCTCATTAATAAACTTATGGATCTGGCCTCTGTAGAAATTATCCTATGAATAATTACAAACTTCCCAGCCATAATTTGGGGGGACCGGTACCTTGGGTATGTGACGTGTGAATCTGGAGACCATGTAGACATGTTATTGTCTTTGGAGGTTCTTTTTAACGATGACTTAGTTCCAGCAAACTCTCCCCGCCCCATGAAGCGCCACTCAAGTCTCTTATCTTTCTCAAGTCTCTCTCTTTCTGTCCCTGAAAACCCTCAAATAAAGCCAGAAATCTTGGGGTTATTATGGATTCTGATTTACATTTCGACAGTCACATCAAATCAGTAACAAAATCGGCCTACTATCACCTCAAAAATGTAACAAGACTTAGAGGGCTCATGTCAGCTCAAGACTTAGAAAAACTTGTCCATGCCTTTATAACCAGTAGGCTAGACTACTGTAACGGTCTCCTTGCAGGTCTTCCCAAAAAAACTGTCAGACAGCTACAGCTTGTTCAGAACGCTGCTGCTAGAGTTCTAACAAAGACCAGAAAATGTGAGCACATTACACCAATTCTTAAATCATTACACTGGCTTCCTGTACGTCAGAGAATTGATTTCAAAATCCTCCTGCTCACATATAAATCACTACATGGTCTAGGGCCGAGGTATATCACTGATATGCTCCCACTACATAAGCCTTCTAGATCACTAAGATCCTCTGAGACCAATCTGTTAGTGGTTCGCAGAGTAAACTCAAATCAAGGGAAAGCATCTTTCAGTCATTATGCAACAAGCAGCTGGAATAAACTTCCTGAAAATGTGAGACTTTCACCCACTCTGACCACTTTTAAAACTAGACTGAACACTTTTATGTTCACCTTAGCTTTCTGCTAAATCTTCGCACTTTTAACGTCCGCACTGTTTTTATTATTGTCTATGTTTTTATTCTCTCTGTCTTTCTGTAATGCATTTTAATTCATGACATGTTGTGCTGTGAAGCACTTTGAGTCTGCCTTGTGTATGAAAAGTGCGTTACAAATAAAGCTGCCTTGCCTTGCTGCCTGCCTTCTTGTTCCTCTTCATTATTATCTTTATTATTAGAGACTTCAGTAACTACTGATTTATAACTTTGACCTTTAGTATCTGCATCCAGGACCTTCTGTGGCGTGTTTTCCAGTTCACCCGTAGACACATCCACTTCCTCTTCTTTTCATCATACACCCATGTACTGATCCGTGTCTTCAGGTCTCAACAGGTTGTTCACCTCTTCACACTGCATCTTCAGCACTGTCAGTGTACACACTACACATAAAAAACGGATTTAGAGGCATTCATGAATAAATCGGCCTGCAGACACATTTCTGTCACTCTCACCAAGCACACGTGATTCACTCTCCTGGGACTTCCTCACTTTTGCAGCATGGCTGTGTATTTTCTGAACATTAACGAGAACATGTGTATTGCCTCAGAGAGGACTGCCAACGATTTGTACAGTGGTGAAAAGCTTGCCACTGGCTGCTTTTATTCCCACAAGGTTTCTTTCCCAAGCACCCGCCGCATTACCACCAGCTAGATGACTGAGATTTATTACAGAAGTTGTGAATTTCTCGAAAATGCCCAAGTCCGTCATATCGACGCAGAGCGTGTTCTACACGGTGAGACCTTGAGCGGTAAGGACAAAGGACTCTACACTGACCACACTGCAGGTGCCAGTTTCCCACATTGCTGAGTGGGCCACGCCGTCAGGCTCAACGCAGGCGTATCTACAGTATGTCCACAACAGTTGCATAACCACCCACTTACTCTGCACGTGAACACATATAAATGAGAGAGACAACAAGGTGGTAGACATTTGAAGGTTGGAGCCGAAGGTGTTCACGCCTCAGCATGGATAAAGGCTGCTGGAAACAGACCCTGGCCCTGGTTGTGGTGTTGGTCAACACATATGCAGAAGGTAAGGATGTTTGTTTATGTTTCATTCAGTTTTGTGACATACATTGGCTGAAATGGCAGTACATGTGTCCATGTATGTATTCTTACATTCTTTATACTTGTGTGTCTGCTTGGCAAATGTTACTCTCCCTTATTTTGATTCAGTTGAGCATAGCTACAGTTATTACTCTTATGTGCATGTATGATCTCATGTAGGTGCATACATCATGTACAGCCTGTATAAACACATTAATCTGTAGAGGTTACTTCAGTTTCGTTATGAAGTGTTTATAACACATTTAAGGAAGTCTGCACAGTCTGACATGTCAGCATATATCAGCCCTTAACTGTGTGGAACTTCCCTTGAGCAGAACATTTTTATCTCTCACAGTTTTCATTACCCCGCGACCCGACCCCGGATAAGCGGATGAAGATGAGACGAGATGACAGTTTTCATTATACTTTCAGCATATGTAACAATAGACAGCCATCTTACTCTGGCTCCTACACTGAGAGAGAATTACTGTTGGACTGTATTTCATAATAAAAAACAACCGACTAAAGAATACTTTCTTTGGTTGTCTTTTATTATTTAGTAAGTAATTAAGTAACAAAAGTTTTATTTATAAAACACCTTTTAAATAAAGGGCTTTAAAAAAGAATGGCTTATTTGCAGAATATTTTGAATTAGTGCGACCTCTGCTTGTTGTATTGAAGAAGGCCTAACAAACTTCAGATATACTGTACTTAGGTATATATTAGTAATGTGAATATGTTTTGGTCTCTTTCCTCCTCTGTGACAGTAAAAACTGAATCTCTTTGAGTTGTGGACAAAACAAGACATTTGAGGACGTCATATTGGGGTTTGAGAAACACTGATTGCCAATTAGCACCATTTTTATAGACCAAACTAAATAATTAATGGAGAAAATGATCGTCAGATTATTTGCTAATGAAAAGATTTGTTAGTTGCAGCTCCTGTGACCTGTTCACTCTATATTGAAATAAAACCTCACGTAAGAGCATTACACTTTTAACCAGACATTGTTTGAAGGTGGTTGACCAATGTTGCATGTTTAACCTCTTATTTATTATATTTTTAATCTCTAGAAATGACTGTATGAACTCAAATAATTGAAAAATATTAAATATATATATGAGATATATATATATATATAAATATCTACTGTATATAAAACCCAAATGTTAAAACAAAAAAAAACATGTCTTGGTTTATATACATGTTTGTGGTGTTTTTAATGGGCTTCCACATGATCCCCGGGTGACAACAGAGTGTGTATGTGCGTGCGTGCGTGCGTGCGTGCGTGCGTGCATGTGTGTGTGTGTGTGCGTGTGTGTGTGCATGCGTTAAGGGATAAGAACCAAAGTTGTGCAGTGCTTTAGAGATGAACGATGAAGACACTCATGTGTTGTTCTTGTCCTCGTCAGCTTCCTTTTCCTGGCACATGGATGACTTCATCAAGGTGGTGAAGCAGGTGGAGGATGGGGACCCTGCGTCAGAGCCAGTAGCTGTGTTGAGGAAGCTGCGCAGGGCAGCGGGCCTTAATGATGCATTCATTCAACACTTTCTTGGTAACGCGGACTCTGGTGGTCCTGAAATGGACACGCGTCTGTCCGTCTACATTAGCAAGGCTGTGCATCACAGGGTGACAGGAGAGGCCACAGAGGAAGGTGTGCTTCTCACTACTGATGGCACCACTGTCGCACTCATGCCCCTCCTTCTGGGCATCGAGGCCGGTTTCCGCTCCAAGACTGAAGGGCGTGTGAGAGGCCTGTACCAACTCACCCTGGCCAAAGACCTGGGCAGCTCTCCCCTCCCCCTCTCCATGGGAGCTGACGGCTGCTGGGACAGTATCACCTCTCCTCAAGTCTTCACCCTCCTGGACAAATCCTCTGTGCTCACCACGGCTCAGCTCAACGGAGGCATGGACGGAGTGGTTCTAGGCATGGAGGTCTCTGTCAAATCCAGGCGTCCTCTCAAGCTCAGCAGCCTGCTGACAGAATACTACTGCCACCAGCTGGGGAGCAAAGGACTGGACACTGCCCCACTTCTCATCAGCAGACGTCGCAGGGAGAACTTCAGGGGGCTGTTTGTCCCTCCAGTGCTGCTCAGACAGGTGGTGAAATCAGTAGAGCTGCAGAGGAGACTGAAGGGGCGCTCAACGATGGACGCCAAGGAGAAGAAGCAGCTGACCGCTGTAGTGAAAGAGGGAATGAAAGAGTTCGTCCAGAAGTACATGGGTGAGCACCAGGTCAAGAGGAAGTGAACAGATTCTGAACCCCTGTGGTCTTTCAAACTGAGAGTAAAAAAGTCTCATTATTGTCCCTTTACTTAAAGTTTGAATATGTAGAATCTTTATGTAAAGCTATAATTTACACCCACAGGGCGTTTTGAGAGGTACAGAATGAAAGCACTGCTTTTCCATGAGAAAATATATATTTAGTATGAATTTTAAAAACGTTTTTGACGGGTTCAACAATGACTTTCTGTCCCGTTCTGTTTCCATTGTAGCAGCCATTAGAGTTAGGCGTTGCTGGTTGCCAGGGTTGTCTGTTGTTGCTACAGAAACAAGGAATCATTTTGAGTTGAGAGCTAGAAAGAAAGACTTCAGTTGAGGACTGGCTAACGTTAAATACTGTTGTCAAATGATTGATTAGTCCAAATTATTCGTTACCCTGTATGACATGTTCTGCTCATTCTGCATATTCAACCTTTAATTCCAATTACACACTGACCAATTCTGGCGGCAGTTGCTCAGGTCATTGGGATGTGGCTTGCGAACTGAAAGGTCACAGGATCAAGTCCCTATATGGACCAAAAGAAGAGGGTGGATTAGTGGCTGGAGAGTTGCCATTTCACCCTTGAGCCAGGCAAAAAAAGTGCTCTGGGCGCTTCTCATGAGGCAGCCCTCTCACTCTAACTATTAATGCATGTATATAGTAGGACCTATGTGTGTGTATGCATGTAAACAACAAATGAGTTAAAAGTGAATTTCTAATAAAGGCATATTTCGTCCTTTCTGATCATACATTATTAATGTGTTTCAGACTGCCCACCCATCATACCTCGCTGTATGTGGGGTGCAAAGCCGTACAGAGGAACCCCCACCAACCTGACTCTCCCTCTCTCCTTCATGTACATCCACCACACTCACTCACCGGGCAAGCCCTGTCTGACCTTCCAGCAGTGCTCTGCAGACATGCGCTCCATGCAGCGCTTCCACCAGGAGGACAGAGGCTGGGATGACATAGGATACAGGTACGAGCAGTCAGGGTTTAAGTCTCATGTCAAATAAACTGTACACATGTGGAATTTAGCACCCGACGTACAAATGTCTGAGACACTCTGTGCTCCCACAGCTACGTCGCAGGCTCTGATGGGTACATCTACGAAGGCAGAGGGTGGCTCTGGCGAGGAGCCCACACCCTCGGACACAACTCCATAGGCTACGGGGTTTCCTTCATTGGAGACTACGCCGGCAGTCTGCCCTCCCAGCATTCCATGGGGCTGGTGAGAGATCAGCTGGCATCATGTGCTGTCGGTGGTGGGCGACTGGTAGCCAACTTCACCCTGCAAGGCCACAGACAGGTGGTGAACACTTCCTGTCCTGGTGAAGCTCTCTATAATGAGATCAGAGGCTGGGAACACTTTGGGGTATGTACCATAGACTGTCGCCATCTTGTCAGACTTTGACTCCTCCTCATTTCCTCTGACCAAAAAAGGGCATTGATGTGACGTTGGGGGGAGGGAGATACGTCCGTCTGGGTGACATATACAGAATTAGCCACATTAGCTCACATTAGCTCCACTGCCCGGGAGCTAGGCTAACAGAACATGTTTCTAGATAAACAGGAGTGGGAGTCCAGTGTCTCTAGCAGAGATGACACCAGCTCCGGGAGTGAAGTGCACACACTAATGACCACAGTCCAGGTTCGAGATGACGGAGTTAGCATGCTAATGATGCTAATCCTGATAACTAGCCTCCGAGGAGAAATGAGGGCCAGAGGCTAGTTGTCACTCAAGAGGCCTTTAACCTCCAATAAAATAAAAACGATATATGAGATATAAGCTAAACATGCAGACTAGAATGTTTTTTGTACCAGGCCTTAAACAGGTTTAATGATGCTGTGAATACAGCCTGTTTAACATGGGGGTCAATGACAAACTGCTCTGTTGTGCAAACTGCTCCTAGTGGACACTCAGAGAACTGCAGTGTTTGGCACTTCTGTACTGGATCAACCAGGAAGTGGCTGTGATGGGGGCTTGGTATGTACACAGAGGTAGACAAGTTTGAGCTGGTCAGCTGATCTGATAGGAAACAAAGCCTTAACACACACAACAGAGCTGGTGTACCAAGCTCCCAATGGCTCTTAATGCCCTGATGCAAGACTGTGGCCTTTCCATCAGGGCTTGGGATCCCTCATTATGTCTCTTAATCCTCCTGTTTGGACATGTCAGGACAGGCAGCACCTCTCTGATGATTGCAAGAACACCTCAGTATATGTAGTGGCACACTATTCCGTTTTCCAAAATACCACAACTGATGGTTATTACACTATATTTGCAATTTGGCATGGGTAGTGTTGGATAATAACGGAGTACATTTACACATCCAAGAAATAGATGGAAGTATTGTACTTTTTACTACAGTATATTTGTCTAACTGCTATAATTGGTGACTAGGTGTTCCTGCTGTGTTTCAGATGTCTGTGAGTTGTTAAAGAGACATATCTATGGAAGTTAACCTGTGTCATCAGATTTGGAAATTAAAAAGCCATTAGTTTTTTAGCACTGAATATGTATGCATTGAAATTATGTATCTGAATGATCCGATTCTGAATTAGACTCTTTGAAGTTCTTTAACGCTGAATTTATGAACATTGAAAATTAAGCGTTGAATTCAGAGTCCAAACATTTAGATAATTTAAATGCATAAGTATTCAGTGCTAGAAATTTAATGGATTTTTAATAATAATAATATTAATAATAATACATTCTTTTTGTATAGCGCTTTTCAAAGGTACTCAAAGACACTTTACATAATGCAATGAAAGCCAATACATTTAAAACAAGCACATTTAACAACAAGCAGACTACAAGTTATGGTGGTAAGTTATGGTTAAAAGATTCAAAGTGTTAAAACGGCTAAAAAAAATATAAATTATTTGAGCAGAACTTTGTTCTTCTTTCCATCACCATCAATCATCTCACAGTCCATTACCTTGAGGCCCTTTGGAGGGGCCGACCCCTATGTTGAGAACCACTGCACTGCACTACTTCACAGTATAGAAAGTAGTTCAAACTCGCTCCACCTCGACCAGCTGCAACAGTTCCATGCTGTTTACACATGCTGTGTCAGTATCTACGATGTAATAATGTCATATATAACATCAGCCACAGGGGCATTTTCCTGCAGCATGGATATGTTTGATACTTAAAACACCTGCAGTTCATGTTGCTGCTGTTTACTTTGACATTGGTGTATTTTTACTTTTGTAACGGATCTGAACGAATAATCTCATGTCATATTTCCTTTCAGGAGGTCAAGAAATGAAAATGATCTGCTTGGCAAGAAGAATAAACCAGAACTCAACCCAGTGCATGTCTGTCTGATTCTTATGGT
Source organism: Echiichthys vipera (assembly GCF_963691815.1). Classification (NCBI taxonomy): domain Eukaryota; kingdom Metazoa; phylum Chordata; class Actinopteri; order Perciformes; family Trachinidae; genus Echiichthys; species Echiichthys vipera. Next base: position 24,257,875 of record NC_139842.1, read on the forward strand.
CCAATTGTTTTTTTTTAACACTATGACCTGTGGTGCATGAAATCTTGTATGATTACGGTGGAAAACAACTAAGTCGTAGAGGTATTTGCTCTTTCCATTTACTGCTACTTTTTACTTCGTCTCCACTACTGAGGGAAATATTGTACTTTTAACTCCACTGCGTTTATTTGACAGTTTTAGTTACGAGCTGTATTGCAGATTGATAATTTTACATATAAAGTATATGTGGTTTGTTAGAAACAGCAACACACTGTAGCTCCACGTTAACCATCTTTAAAATGCTGATTTAATTTCAACGCCTCAGTGAGACACGGTGGCATGATTCAAATAAATATTGTGACATTTATATTAGAAATAATATAGGTTGTGTCCCAATATAACAACTTTCTGCAAAAGCACATAGAATACTGACATTATACTGTTCCAGTAGTTTTACCTTTTATACTTTGCTGATAATTTTTTCCCATTTTTTTCATTGATTTTTGCAGACCAGAACACAGAAACAGGTAAAACACATGTACAGTACATCTGCTTTAAGGTGAAAAAATAAGAAAAACACAGACAAAAACAGAAAACCCCAACATGGATCCCGCTGTCCCTCCCAACAACCAATAACTGAATAACATGTAACATAAGTAGATAAAGTCAGATAAAGTAAAAAAGAAGAAAAGATAAAGAAAAGCACACTAAAACTAATAGCAAAAATAATTAACATCATTTAAGAAAGAGAAAGACAAATTTAAAACGAAATAAATAAAAGGGGGGAGGGGGGATGTCTCTCTCCTTCTGGCACTAGCAAGTGTCCTCAGTATCGTCAGGAATAACACTGATTCTGTTGCTAATAAAAGTCAGCAGTGGGTCCCAGGTTTGGTGGAATGCTGTCAAAGATCCCCTCTGTGAAAACCACAACCTCTCCAACCAGAGACGTTGTAAAATTTCTGTTATGAGTCGTGGAGAAACAAGTTTCCATTTAAGGAGAATGTTACGTCTGGTAGGCAGGGTGGTAAAGGCCACGACACGTTGTGTAGTGATGGGCAGATTTTTAGACGGAGGGAGCCCAAAGAGAGCCGTCAGGGGATTGGGTTACAAATTTGTTTGAAATATATCGGACCAAAATTCAGAAAGCTTCGGGCACGTCCAGAACATGTGTCCGTGGTCGGGCACGTCCACAACATGTGTGCGTGGTCGGGCACGTCCAGAACATGTGTGCGTGGTCGGGCACGTCCAGAACATGTGTGCGTGGTCGGGCACGTCCAGAACATGTGTGCGTGGTCGGGCCCATCCAGAACATGTGTGTGTGGTCGGGCACGTCCACAACATGTGTGCGTGGTCGGGCACGTCCAGAACATGTGTGCGTGGTCGGGCACGTCCAGAACATGTGTGCGTGGTCGGGCCCATCCAGAACATGTGTGCGTGGTCGGGCACGTCCAGAACATGTGTGCGTGGTCGGGCCCATCCAGAACATGTGTGTGTGGTCGGGCACGTCCAGAACATGTGTGTGTGGATGGCTGAGGACTGCTTACAGCGGTTACAAGCATCACTGTGGCTAGGGTATATCTTAGCCAGGTTAGCGTTGGTGAAATGGGCGCCTTCCACTGTAATAGGCCGTGCCTGGCACAAATCCAGGATGAGTGAGTGATTTGGGTTATTAAAACAAAATATGATGGACAAATTAATTATGATGTAATATTACATATATATATATACAGTATAAAAATAGTATATAAAATATTAAGTATTACAGGTCAAGATCATTTTTTTATCCCCATGAGACATGCACCAAGCACTATATAAAGGTATTGACATAAGCTTTAGCCCTACCAGCTGCAACATTATAGTGATGTTTTTACAAACTACATGAATGCATCAATAACTCAAATCCAATAATAGAACGATACATTATTCTGAAATTGGTCATTCTGCATCATGGGTTGTTTTGGTACTTAGGAATATTTTAATGCTGATACGTTTTGTATTTATGGTACTGTAACTTTTAAATCAGTAAAGACTGTGAGTACTTGGTGAACAGTGTCGTAGAGCAGTGGTTCTCAAACTTTGTACATGACGCACCACCTCAGTTAAAATCAGGCTCTCTCCAGTCCCACCAATGTTAAAATACAGCAGGAAGGTGTAATCCTAATCAGAAGATTATTTACTGGTGACTGTCTTCAGCCACAGCCACGCTGTAGAAAGAGTTAGCATCAGAGCTGACATCAGTGTTTTCAAACCAATCATTTTACCTCTGCTCACTCTCTTCCATGCATGATGATAACTACCTGTATCATTCATGTCTCATCAATGCATGTTACTAATTCAACTTCTTCCCATCAGTAATATGTCTCACTGTATCACAGGTGTTATTACCACTACTCATCATTGATCATGTTTGCCACCATAATTATTATCATTGTCATATTCTATCACCTTTGCTGTGTTTGTTTCTACTAATCTACTATATTAACTGCCATTACATATAAGTCATATTCACATTACTATAGATATTATTATAGTTACTGTTACTTCTGTGGTTGATTGCATCTCTGGAAGTGTGTCTGTCTCTGTCTTTGTCTCCCTCTGTCCATATGTCTGTCTCTGTCCATCTGTCTGTCTTTTCTCTATCTTTTTCTTCCTCCCCAACCGGTGCAGACAGATGTCCGTCCTCCACAGAGCTGGGTCTGTCTGATGTTCCTGTCTGTTATAGGGAAGGTTTTCAACGCCACCGTGTGCACATGGGGGAATTGTTGGTTCTCTGTAGATCATAAATAAGTCATAGAGTGTTTCAATACCTGCTCTGTAAAGTGTCCTGAGATAACTTTTATTTTGGAGATTCCATCACGTACCACCAGAGAGAGCTGGGTACCACCAGTGGTACAAGAACCACAGTTTGAGCACCAGTGTCCTACATGACACCAGCAGCAGAGGGCGCCAGATGATCACGGAATAAGCCTAATAACCAGTAGTAAGGCGTTTATTGACTTCCAACATTTAGGGTTTTTTATTACCCAAACTAAGTGACACACTGCCGTGCTTCCGTCATAGTGCGATGCGCATCTGCGGTGTTTATTAACGCTTTATGTACCGCACTGGCTTCCGTCAGCCTCAGCCTGGTCCACATGCCCACCAAACTGGCACAAAGTGACAATGAATCCGTCACCTGTCTCCACAGTTGCGTGTGTGCCAGAATCAGACGTCATCCGTGTTTTGATATACTACCCACGCATCAGTGTGACATGATAACACTGTCCGCTCTGCTGTAGAATAAAGCGCCGTCGTGATTCAAACGCGTCGGTTGGAACCGAAAGAACCTCGACACGCACCGGCGTCACCGCGGGGAAATCAGCAATAAGAGCGAAGCACCGCTGAAAGTTCAACTTATTCAACTTGACTCCGGTGCTCCACTCCAAACTCTTCCCCGTCACCCTCCCCGCCGACGTTACGCACGCAGCCGTGGCGTGCCTGCGAGCCAAATAACATGGAGTCCTCCGCCTGGCATCTTTAAGGGGTCCATGCACAAACCTGAGCCGAGATTACCGCGGCGACTCCCTCCAGCCGAAGCCCGACAAGAGCATCGTCTCAGGGCGGAAACAGCTTCAGCTCCGTCCCCGAAACTATGACGACCGGTGCTTGAACGGACAGCCTTTCTCCGCGACCCGCAAACCAGGCCGACTCGGTGAGTATTTGCGCGAAAAACTGCAGCTCACGGGCGTTTTGGCTCGAAAAAAGCATTGTGCACGGATGCATTGTTGTAACAGTCACCTGACAGCGGACGGATCGATAACAGACGCGTCCCGTGAGGCAGCCCAGGCCGGCCCGTGGGACACCTTCACGTGCCCGGGCATTTTCCTGCTCTTCCAGGGGCAGCAGGGAGAGGACATGGGCCTGGACAGAAAGGCCACTTATGTATGGAAGCATTTGGGCGCCCTATTTCATTCTTGAAGACCATATTGAGACATATTGTGAAAATAGGTCAGACAGTCCCGAAAACTGCAGCTGGCAAAAATCCTGAGGACAGCAAGAAACACGACAGATTGTGCAGATCTGACACTTTCATATTGTCTGGCACGCTTTCTGGTTCTCCCTCACAAAAAACCTTCTGTGAATAGGTTGCTACAGTCAGGAGTTGGCTGGTGCTCTGAAACTTTGCTGTGAGAAACTTTGATTCACTTTGGTGTGTGTGTGCGTGTGTGTGTGTGTGTGTGTGTGTGTGTGTGTGCGCGCGCGTGTGTGTGTGTGTGTGTTTGTGTGTGTGTGTTTCCAGGAGAAGAGGAGGCTGCACAATGTAGGAAGGCTGGTCACCAGCGGGACTCCATACTGCTCTCTGGGGGACCATGGAGCCAGAAGGGCGACCCCTAACCCCAGGGACCAGCTATGGGCCCCCACCCTTCAACTCAGCACAAAGCCCTGTCCCCCCCAGCTTCCTCAACAGCACCTTACAGGTAAGACGTCATCGAAGTCATCATCATGGCTGTCCTTTACATCATCGGACAGTGTAACTACACTGATCCCATGAGATCATGACAACTGAGTCCCGGTAGGCCTGTCACGATAACACATTTTGCTGGGCGATAAACTGGACCAGAAATGATTGCGAGAAATGATAATATTGCCGTTTGGAGACCAATTTCAACTGATATAATGATCATGACAATAGTAATAATGCAAGTTCACCCTTTATAAGAACAATAAACGCTTATTTCTAAAGAATATTTAACACTAGAACTGGGAGACATTTTAAATACCCAAACAACCAAAAACAATCAATCAAATGGACTCTGTTTTAACGCATTGGTGTTTAGTTGCTACTGTTTTACTGCTCAGGTGAAGTGGTTCACCGCGGTCACTCTGTTTGAACCCGAAGAGCTCCCACACGGCAGATGTGGCGTTCGGCTTTGAAACCAAATCCATCTTTGTTATTATTCCTCCAAATCTCAACTAGCGTGTCCCCTAACCTGCTCCTCACAGGGCTCTCCTGCTGCACTCT